>NW_007729994.1:183463-210030 GCF_000696425.1 Galeopterus variegatus
AAAATTTCTTTGTATCTCATGCACCTACCAGATGCATAACAGGTATTCAATAAATATTTAATGAATGAGCTTTGTTTTTTGGCTTTTGTTTTTGTTTAAAATGTGTGTGTATACAGACTGGTACAGAGTGAAGATGTTTGAGAAAAATTAGGTATCTGCAGTAATAATATTTTGGAAACACTGGTAATGTTTGGAGTTCAGAATACATTGAGAGAGGGATGAAGTCTACAAAGAGTGGAATAGAGAGAGACATGGGGAGATAAAGAGAATGGTATGGAGAGTATGCTACACCGATGTTCTTTTCTCCCTAAAATAGAGAGGTATCACCACGGTGTTGGGAGGTGAAAAGAAACAGTAATGCTGGGTTGGGTGCTAGGCTGAATCAAGACATGAGTTTTCAAAATGAAGAACCACACAGAGTGAAAGTAGGGTGTCTTTAATAATCAGGCGAGTCTTCATGTTTTGTTTCCTCCTCCAAACAAATGCTGTGCTCTTAAATCACACAAAGAAACAACCCAAAGGCAGGAAAAGCAACTAGTGGAGTTATCTGAGGTTGAAATTTGGTGAGTTAGGCAGAGAGAAGGATTGGAGTAAACAACTGTAAAAGTTGACTGGGGCAGACCAGGTCAGAAAGGAGAGACCAGAGTCACCATTTGTACATGTAAAGGCACCACAGAGGACAGAAAATAAATGTTGGGTTAAATGGGAAGGATGGAAGTAAAAACTTGTGATTGAGGTAGGGAAGTACAGACATAAAGACCTCAGAAGCAAAAATATTGACTTACGATGATAAAGTCCAGGCTCAGGAAGCAATGAGCTGCAGGCTCATGGGGTCAGGAATGAAAAGGAACCAGATCAAGGAATATTCAGGGTCACAGCGTAAGGATTGAAGCTATGAGGCAGATTGCTGGAAACACAATGGGAAGAAAGGTTTTTTGCCAAGTCGTTTATGTAACCTGAAATAAATTCCAGGGTGTAGCAGACAAGAGCAATGATGTTTTAAGGAAGGTCATGGAGAGGGAGGTCATGGCCTTAAAGTGATGAAAAAGGAAGGTGCTTTAGAAGGCAAGTTCCTTTCGCCCCATCTGTTAACATGGGAAAATAAAATGAAGTGAAATAAAATAATGTCTCTCTCTTTGGTTTACACCAGACTTGTTCATGCAGCTAGTCTACACATTGATCAAGAAATGTGTACAAAGAAAAGCCAGTTCTCACTACAACCCCCCTTAATCAGAGCCAGCGGGAGGTGAGATCTCCATGGGGAAGGATGATGGACATTCAGATTCTTTGTGGAAGAACAACATTTGCATTTGATACACAGTTTTGAAAAAAGATGATTTTGTCTTAAATAGACAGGAGGTAGTAGTCCACTAGGTGCAATGGAGCAAAACAGTAAAAGGAAGAACCGTCCAAGTTCATAGATGCAAAGATGTAGGAACCGATGCGGACATGAAAGCATATTGCACAACACCAAGCCCAAACCCCACCATGCCAAACGAGTGTCTCTGTGGTGGCTTTTAAACAGTAAAAGGAAGAACCGTCCAAGTTCATAGATGCAAAGATGTAGGAACCGATGCGGACATGAAAGAATATTGCACAACACCAAGCCCAAACCCCACCATGCCAAACGAGTGTCTCTGTGGTGGCTTTTCCATAAACTATCTCATGTAGCCAATTACTTGGAGTAGACTGGTTTTGGGGTTTGTCCGACTATGGCCTGCCTGAGAAACACAGAGGAACAGGAGCTGGTAAAAAAAAAAAAAAAAGAAGAAGTTACCAGCATTTTTTTCGGCTTTGTGCAGGTCTGTACTACTCATCTTGAACAAGAGTTATGGTTGTAACAGTGCTTGGAAGCATTCTGCTATCAAGCATTTAGAAAAAGTTTTCACTTTAGCCAAAGAGAAGTGAATAATTTAAAAAGAATCTGGCTGCACATGTTGTAATCTTAGCAGATACTGTGCAGAGTTTATGCCCTCAACCCAGAAAATTTAAACATGCCCCCCGCCCCCACCAAAAAAATCAGTCGTTCTTTATTGTATACTTAATTCCAAGCTGATTTGATAAATTAAGACACCAGTCACAGAAAAACTTTTTAAAAAGAAGAGAAGAAAGAAATATATTTAATTATATTTAACTAATTGTTTTCTTATTGGCTTGAATTAATTCAAAGAGTTAAACTGGTTGTTTCAGTTAAACTGGTTGCTCTAATACAGCAGAGCATGGTATTAACATGCATCTTCCATTTGAAGGCTTTGTGGTAGAGGTGGTTTTCTGTGCGGACTTTGAAGGAGGGGAGGGGAATAATTCAGCAGATGGAGCCTGGAAGATTTTTCTTTCATGTTTCAAATACAATATGAAGTGAACTATGAAGTTAACCAGCCACAATTCTTTGCAAAGGTCAGCTGGTCTCAACTGACTTCATGTTCTTGCCACAAAGTACTCTTGATCTAAAATGGATTATGTGGAAAAAATCAGATGCTGCTCTATCCATTATTAATTCATTTCAAATATTTGCTTCAATTCCAGGATAATAAACATAATCTTGACTGAGTGATTCTTTCCCAGCTGTAATCTATAGTTATCCGTGTGGACTTTATAAATGTAGTGTTTCTATTTTAATTCATTTTCACAAGCGTTTGCATTTTTTGCTCTTTTGGGGGGGAGGGTATTGTTTGCTTTTTTTTTTTTAATTTTGGTGTTGGTGTTTTTTCCTTTGGGAACTTTTCTTTGTTCATCTGTTTTGGCCAGAGCAGTAAGAAAAGGATAGATTTTAACATGGTAGGATAGAAATATGAGTATGCCAAGTAAATTACGAACATTAATAAGTCCTTTTTCACCCTTTTCTTTATAGTACAGTAACATATATGTGGTTTTCTGATGGCACAGAGGGAAGACAGTCAAACAACCTATGATTTATTCAATAATCGTTTATTTAGGACATACGATATGCTTAACCTTCTTCTAAGTATGATGGTGAATACAGAGAAACAAATAGGCCTCTAGGTCCAACCTTCAGATGTTCATCACTTTGTTCAGCTGGCAAGATTAAATAATAATTGAAATAAGAAGGAACAATTTAAGATAGTGTTCATCCCAAACAGGAGGTCAATATGGGTTAGGATTAATCAAGACAGCTTAGTGAAGGAGGTAGAACTCAATAATAACAAAATGACCTTGATGTTTGGGCAAAAGCTATATATTTGGGGTGGGAGGTAATGGCAGAAAGAGGAAATGAGTAAAGTAGCAACAACAGCAGTAAAAACAATAAGGAGGAGGAGAGGAAGAGGGAGAAAAGGGGCAGGGGGCACTGGAAGGGGGAGGAACAGGAGAACGTACGTCAAAGGTTTGTTATGTTCTGGGATGATGCTGGGTGCATTGCAGGTTCTAAAATATTTGCTATCTGTTCTGAACAATTTCATCTTGAATTTCTTCACCTACACTAAGACATCTTCCAGTACTTTTCCACAAGTGACCATTTATAATCTCTTTTCCTTTTTCAACTAGCGCTGCCCTTTTACAAGAATGACAGAAAAGAGGAAGGGGGAGAAAGCTGGGAGGCAGGCATCTGTGTCCTCAGCTCTCTCCTGCACCGCCTCTCCTTCATGACTGGTCCCTTCCTGCCATTAGAAGCCAAGTCCCCACTTGCTTCCCTGGGCCCCATGAGGCAGCCATTGCTTCTCTCTTTGGGGACTATACTTACTGTATTTCTTTGATCCTGACTTTCTTCCCATTTTCACAACTTGCCTCTCCAGAGTTCCATTTCCTCACATTTCTGGTTGATGGGGAAAAAATTCTGTAGACAAATTTGAGGGTTGCTGGTGCACTAATATATGATGACTTCCAAATTCTGTTTACATTATAAGGGGAACTCTATTACTCACAACCAAAGGAAAGAGTAAGGAGAGAATATAAAGAACAGGGATAAAGACCAGGTTGCCTATACATATCTTGGGAAGAAACAAGAGAGAGGAAATGTTCCTATGCTTCTCAAACCACCTAGTTAGAGGCTTGCAGCTCGAGTTAGGCTTCATCAAGAGCCAGCTCGAATTAAGCCATGGAAAAGGTTATCTCCACATTGTTAAAGATAACTGGACATCAGTGGGGACTGAACTTATGACCCCGGCTTCCTTAACAGTCTATTTCAACTGCAAAAAAAAAAAAAAGCCTGCAGCAAGGTGTCAGCTAGACCCTTTGTCTGTATACTGACTGTGCAACTCTCTCTAAAGAGAAGCAGATGTGATTTTCACTTGGATTACATCTCCTCTTCTTTATGAGCAGAACATGAAGATAGGAGCTAGGAGTAAAAGAGTGAGTTGCATGTGACAATATTATGGCTCTGTTCCACTCACAGAGCCAGGACCATTTAATTCATGACTTAGCTATGTTGTTGTAGGTGACGATTGTTACTCAAGTATGGGGCTGCAGAAGATAAACCTAAAACCTACTCTACAGACAGGAAAGCCCATCCATGTTAACTTACACTTTAGAAAGTTTTCTAAACTTTTTATTTTTATTTTCTTTTGAAAGACATGCTTACCTCCTGGTGTCAATCTATCAATAGCTATCAAAATACCTTCAAACCATTTTAGAATTGAAGAAAATAATATTCTTTGTGCAAATGGAATCATCTATAATAAAAAGAATTTTTTTGAAGGAGAGATCTGCAAAGAGGGTTAAAGTCGTTGTTTTTCTTTAGACTCCAGAAAACTAAAAAAAAAAAAAAAAGTTTTTAGGGAATGGATGGTACATACCAAGGGTTACATCCTGGGCACCCCCTCTGAGAGCCATACATACTTCAGAATCCTGGTATCAATTGCTACGGATGCTTAGTGACTGGTTAGAGATATTTAACTGGTTTTCGTAACATTTGTTTTGTGGTTTTTTTAATCCTTTGTTTTGATGCCTTGCTTTGCCAGATTCAGCTGTTCTGATTCCAGAACAGGTGTGGGATGGCTTGGTCTGTCACGCCAGCATCCCTTGAGGGTCCTCCCTGCCTCTGCCTCACCAGTAATATCATTAAAATGTCAGACTGAGAGGAAATGGAGGGAAGGAGATTCAACTCCTCTGTAGCTATTGTTGCTCTTGGCAGGGTGCTACCATGAGGCCTAGATATGTACCACTTAAAGCTTAAATACTACAGCTCATTCTACCAGAGAGCAGTTTAAACACAAAAGCTCAAGTAGATTATGCTCCTTTATGAGGTGACTCATCTCAAATGATAAATATAGCGTGCCTCCCACACATAAAAACAGATGTGGCAGATATGTCGCCTATAGACAGTGCTTTGCAAAAGCTTCAGGGCTACAGAGATTTTGTTCCTAAAATAATGCCTCACATTTCCACACCATTTTCTTCCAAAGTGTTTGCAGCATTTGGGATGGGGAGGAGGGGAGGGCATATCATTCCAAGTAAATGATGTGAGGCTCAGCTGAAAGAAAAGCATCCACTAAGTTTGCAGCCAAAAAAGACTGCAATGGGTTGTTGTCACAATATGGAAACTCCTCTCCTGGAGAGCATGAAGACTCCTCCACTCAAGGTGGCTTCGCTCATGCCTGCCAACAACCTGCAGGATGTATTAGGTGATTCTTGAGGCTATTTTCATTCATCAGATGAAAAGAAACATATGTAATGAATACCCACAAACAAAATTGTTTGCCCAGTTAGTTCCACCAAATCTTACAAAATCTCTAGAATTTGAGCAAAAGAAAAATTAAATACATTATCTTTTTCTCCATACTTTATTTTTATATTTATATTTAGACTCTTCAGTAGAAAAGAAATGCTTACCTTACTGCCTGAGCTTAATTAAGCCTTTAAGGTGGCTTTCGAGATGCTGGCTTCTCTCCAGGATGCTCCACCTGCCACTTCACAGCAACTGCCCCCCCTAGTTGACCTGCAGCCATAGTTAAGACATGGCTAGATATTCCCAGGCATCCAAACTCCAGCTCTGAATCCCACATTTCAGAGTGAAATCAACCATCATAAGTAGGTAGATAAGTAGGTATATTCTAATCTCAGAAATCAGCCCTTATCCAAAAACATGAGGAATATATTCAAGACAGCTTTTATGGAACAATGGAGAGTTCAGAAGGATAGTTTCTATTACTTACAGACCTATCAGAATTCTGTTCAAGGCACTTCCACTCTCCCATATGCACTATGAAACTCCCTGCCATGCTTTTCAAATAGCCAGGTCTAAACCAAGATGGAAAAAGTGCTTTGTAAATTTCCACTTCAAAAGTTGTCTGGAGGTTTGCATAGTAATGCTTTTACTTAGCAGTATATCAATAGTTTTAAATTTTCTAGAGCAGCACTCCAATCTATTTTGATTATGATCTCAATAGGTATACATTATTTTATTTGTAAATTATATGTATAATATACAAAAAATTAGAAAATTTGAAAGAATGGGAAAAAGACGAAAAACATAATGTTTTTAGTTGGCTTTGTACTTTGACTAATATAACAAGAAAAAATATATTAGGGCAAGGCTCATTGTTAACTAAAGTAGACATAAACTTTTATTTCACATAGCTTTTCTGGTAAATTTATGTATTTATTTACTTTACTAACTTCTCAGATTTTACTACGTTGTCATTTTCTTTACCTAACTGAGAAATAGCTCTTAATAGAAGAAGAGCTATCAGGTCAAATACTTTTTTGCAGTGTATTAATATTACATTCAAGTTAGCTTTGCAAGAATATTTTAAAGCCATTTGTCCATTTTGTGAAGATTAATAAAAACTGGATAATAAATTATTCAGTCATTGATCATGCAAATATTAAGCTATAATGCATAGCAATATCTTGAAAGCAAAAGTTGAAGTGAGTGCACCACAGTTAAGCATTCACCTCCCCACCCCACCTCATACACAAACACACACTTTCTGGGTGTGATGAGTGACCATCTGACATGCAAATGCAGTGATAATGCTAGTGTAATTCCATATAACAAAATAGTAATGTTTCACAACTAAGAGGGTGCAAAGACAAGACAGAGAGCGAAAAGATATTTGTAATACACATATCAGCAAGTGACTGGTATAAACTATTGTTGCAAATCAATGAGGGGAGGGCCAACAACCTAACAAAAATATGTGCAAAATATTTGAAAAGGAAAAGGATCTCTATATGGACATTAAACATTTGAAAAAATGTTAAAAGTTGTTAGTCATGAGGGAAGTAAAAATTTAGACTTCAGTGTAATATCACTATGCACACAAAAAATTGCTATAAAAATTGATTATATTATGTGCTAGTGGAGATGTGAAACAACTAGAACTCTCGTACAATGGCTGTTGGGAATATAAATTGGTCCAACCGCTATGGAAAAGTATTTAGCACTATCTACTAAAGCCTGATATACACACACTCTAAAACCCAGGAATTTCACTCAGAGATATTCGTCCAACAGAAATATTGATAGACAATACTATTCATAGCAGCACTATTTGTGAGAGCTAAAAATTGGCCACAATAAAACAATCCAAATGCTCATCAATAGTAGAATGGATAAATTGTAGTAAATTCCTGTAATAGGGTAATATATAGCATTGAAAATGAATAAACTACATCTACATGTAATAATAGGGATAAATCTCATTAACATACTGATGAGTAGAAAAATGCCCAATACAAAATAACACATCCCAAAGTTCCACTTATATAAAATTCAAAAAAAAGCAAAATTAGTGTATGTTATTAGAAGTCAAGATAGTGATTTTCGTTGAGGTATAGTCACAGGAAGAAGATACAAAGGGAGTTCTCTGTGGTGCTGGTGATGCCTGCCTCTTGATATAATTTGGTTACATGGGTGTGTTCACTCAAAAAAAATTAATTTCATTGTATACCTTTCATTTGCATACATTCCTGTATGTATTTTATACTTCACAAATTTACAGAAAAAAATGAGTAAAGCTTCACTCATTTTCTTAATTTTTTAGATAAGAATAAAAATAAATGACAGTTAAGGTGTTTCTTGATGATTTGGTGAGTCCCTGTGGAACATGTACACCCCCTTGGGTACCACTGGTCCAGAGTGAGAACACGGAAAGTAAGACAGACTCCTCCCAGCCAATGGTTCTAGAGAGCTTAAAAATGCTAGACCAAAAGAAAAATAAATTCTGATTCAGGGAATATGCAAACTGTATTTCCATACAGTTTTGGTTGTTGCTCCTTCCCTGAAGAGCACAATTGGGTTGTTCAGTTTAGGAGTATTGGGAAAAGAAAAAGAATAAACACTTTTCATCTTCCTACCCAACCTTTCTCTAATCCCAATATTGGTTAATCAGAAACTCTGTCATTTCAATTAAATCTGCCCTTTGTTCTATCCAAGTAAGACTGATCATCCTATTTTCTCTCTAGGGTACAAAATACACACTGCATATAAATCAATGTTTTTCTCTCTGCAGACCTCTCATAATAATTGAAATTCCTTACATGCCTCAAATACAGAAATGACCCTTCCATTCCCTTCTGTTGATTTAATCACTAAACAAAAAACTTTACATTTTCCTACAACATTTGTTGATACATTCATCAATTAACCCATAGTCAATATGTGTTGAGTTTCTGTTTTGTCCCAGGCATTCTGCCACAACTTGATAATCTAACCATGAAAAAGAAATCGTGATCCCATTCTTAAATAAGTGTTAATGTTGCAATTTTATGTGTTGTTTAATTTCACATACGCATTCATTAAAAAAGGGATTAAACCTATCAGACATCATTTACTAAGGATAGTGAGTAATTTTTTTTTCCCTTCTCTTCAGCTAAAATTGGTATTGGAGGTGATTGTGCTACTTTCAGACTATCTAACTGTTGAATGTTAGAACAAAAAAATGTCTTATGGGGTTTAAAATAATAAAGAGCAAAGTCAACAAAGAGGCCCTTCTTATCCATTACCAAATATATTCATTAAAAAAGGGATTAAACCTATCAGACATCATTTACTAAGGATAGTGAGTAATTTATTTTTCCCTTCTCTTCAGCTAAAATTGGTATTGGAGGTGATTGTGCTACTTTCAGACTATCTAATTGTTGAATGTTAGAACAAAAAAATGTCTTAGGGGGTTTAAAATAATAAAGAGCAAAGTCAACAAAGAGGCCCTTCTTATCCATTACCAAATATCTTCTTAATGACTCAATGTAAATGAATGAAATAAAATAATTGATTTTTTCATAAATACACATAAATTTACATAATAACTAGAAAACCTGGGTGGAATGCATTTTCATTTTTAATGAAACCAAAACATTTGTTGAAAAGATGAACTTAATACCCAGCGGGTTTTTCAGCTACCATCCTACTTACACATCTACAGTAAGTGATAATCTCAATCTTTGAAAGAGTGTACCATTTAAGCTTACTTCATAACCTCAACTCTACTTAACATACCCTCTATTTCTTTATATAATTTAAACTATTTGTAAATCCAAGCAAATTATGAAATTCTAACCATTAGTTATCAAGTTTTATATACCCAACCAGACATCACCCCTTTTTAAAAATAGAGTGAATTACAATTGAAACATAAAATCACACAGGTAGATTCCAAGATTGAAACTCAGTATGATGTACAATGATTTCACAGTGCTTATGGTTTAATTGCTGTGCTATTATCACTGTTGTGGAATTATGCAGTATGAGTTGAGAAGACTGTTAAGCACTCTGAAGTTTTCCAGAAAAGACTACATGACACTGAAAGAGTAATAAGATAAGTGTTTCTTTTTTGCACGCTATGATATCACTGTCAAATAAATAAGAGGTGACATTAAATTACACTCACTTATTAATCTCTACCCCGTTTTTCCTTTTAGCATTTGTTGTGTGCCTATCATGTGCCAGACACTGCCAGGCTGTGGGTATACCGAGTGAATTAAATGAAATGCTGTCTCAGTCCTTGAAGAGCTCACAGTCTGGTGAGGGAGACAGACATGTAAACAAATAATTACAATGCAATTTGAGAAGTGCTATAAGAGAGGAGGAATGCACCATTAGCAGAGATGTTATTAGTAGAGATGAAGGAGATGGTAATCCTGATAGAGTGGGAGATTGGGGTGGGGAGGAGGCAAAGTCAGAGAAAGCTACAAAGAGAATTGTCTGAGTTTGAATCTTAGGGCTTGAGAGATATTGAATTTAACCATTAAAATATTTGAAACAACAGACTAAAAGTAATATAATACACATAATACTTAAAAGAAACAATTTTTCTTCTTCTATACAGATCTCTGTTCCCTCACTGGGCTGTAGAAAGCAATATGACATTTTTCTCTCTCATTGAATGTCATGCATCAGCTAAACCTCTTAAAACAGAGTGCATAGTAAATATCTTAGATGATTCTGTCATCTACTATTATCAGTTTAGAAAACCTGTCTATTGCAATATTGTTGTTGGACTGAGCCAACTATACCCAACTCCTTTCCCAAGACCTATAAATATCTCTAATCCCAAGGGCTAAAGGTAAATAGAAAGGTAATTTTCTCCTGATGACAAGAAAGCTATAAACATGAGCCCAAAAGGGTCGATCTGCTTATTTCGTGCCATCATCTAATTTATTCATACAGCCTTGTGCCTTTCTGGGCTGCCCAGAATCGTGAAATCTTTTAGAACAAAAAACAAGGGAATATTACTTTTACCTATGTTTTCAACATTGTGTTATTACTATTGTCACCCACCAGAGATTCTTATCACTTTTTTCTCTTCACGTTTGAAGGTAATTTTAAATCTCTCTCTAAACTCTCTTCTAAATCATCATTTTGAAGAGCAAACATTTATTCATGCACTAAAAACACAGCATGAAGAGAATAGCAGCAATTAATCATCATTTAGCAGTTCATGCTAAAAGAAATACAAGGATTTATAACACAGTGCTTAAATATGTGATCAGTAATCTTTGTTGCAAATTCATATAGACTTCCAACAAATCAAGCTGTCAATGATATGTCCTAAGTGTCAGTTTCATGCCAGGAACTATACCAGCTATGTTAGGAAGTACTTAGAAGTGCTTTTAATCAAATGTGATATGCTTAAGAGAATCATGAAGTGCAATAAAAGTCAACTCCTCAGGATATAAGGACTAATGATATGAACTCATCAACTAATCCAAACAAAAAATCTAGCCAGATCTATCACTAAAATCAAGTTTACAGATAACCTTCTGTGAAAAATATAATTCACTATTATCTTCAAGTTTCCCAATCCCTATTCCTGTTCTTACCTACACAAAAGAAGCTAGATTTAATTTACACTTTTATACCATTGTAATTAAATCAAGAGTATCACTTATAAAGCTTTCAGATCATATATGATCTGGGTGGAAATATTGAAAACAGGCCTCCAAACAACAAGCAAAGTGTTGAAACAAAAGGAGGGGGATGGAGGATGGGGGCTGTAACCGGTTTTTGTGATGCAGGTGAAGTCTTGCTATAATTAAGCTTGTTAAAGTCCCAATTCTACTTCAATAAAACAGCATGAGGCTCCAGCTGGTGGCCAGCTGCTCTCCAGACCTTTTCCATACCAAAAAAAAAAAAAAAAGCCCCGTGGCATAAGGCCTTATAGGTTTGTTTTAACCACACTTCACTTGTGTGGGTAAATTAAACAATGCCAGATATTGAGTTATCTGAATATTCAGAAAACTAATGACTTATCAGTCATTGAATATACCTAGATCACTTTGTAAATATCTTACTCTATTTAGGTACACCAATATGAAGAGGAACATATGGCAAGGTTTTATATAGCTCATTTATGGAAATCTTGGACATAGTTCGAGGTAGATAACCTTTAAGAAGCCTTTATGCCTTTGTATTAAATTATTCCTACCAGAGTGTGCCCAAGCTCTCAAAGTTGCATGTCAGGACTGAGAAACTGAATTGTGAGAACAAAGAATTGTGAGAAGACATTACTAAATTTATGGATGGAAAAGTTTCAGGGGAATTGATTTTAGCAAGGTCTAAGATTCCAATATGTTAGAACCAAGAATTTGAATAACCTTTTCTGCATAATGGGAAACTCCTATAAATTTGCATTTTTATTGTTATTTTGACCTATGAGTTAGCTCTCTATGGGTAACAAATGATTCACAGAAAATTTTTGCAAATCTTGATGGATGGGCTAAAAATAGAACTGACTAGTATCGAAGGCTGAAAAGTTGGTGGTGGAAAAGATCGGAACTCGAAAAGTAGCAAAGTGGGATCTTTGATTTATTCTGTCTCCTCACCGAAAGTGACGACAGTCATTCCATTACTCTCAGAAGCCACAGAGAGACTACGGAAGCTTTTTATTTATAAATGTTGGACGTACTCTTAAGTCAAATTAACTGTTATTCTTATTTTGCTAAAGCATTTAAGAAAATAATAAGGGAGAACTTCCAATCAAGATGGCAGAACAGACGGTCCCCACCATCACCCTCTCCCACAATCAACCTATTTACAACTATTAAAAAGCAGCGACAGCCAAACTGGGGCCTCTAGAGCTCAGGGGAAGAGGAGGAGAGACCTATGGAGTGCTTGAAAGCAGGAGAAGCCACGATGAGAGAAAGATAAAACCACTCTGACCCTGATTAAACCTCGCTTCCAGTCTGGAGCTGCTGAGTGCAGAGAGCAGGAGCTGGCAAAAGCTGCAGCTGTGCCCTTCATATGAAGTTGCTAGGAGGCAGCAGGGCAGAAGAGCACCTTGGTGGCCCCCAGGCCAGCAAGCCCACTTGGAGAGTCATTCCAAGGACTCTCATAGGCCTGAGGGGCCATAGACAATGGGAAAAAATGAGCCATTCAGAGGCCAGTGAGTCATTGCAAGGGACCAGCACATGGCCCATCCCATGGGAAGTTTTTGGAGCATGGGCAGTGGGGGAGACAGGCCCAGTATGGGGGGTGGGGGAAAGGGTTCTACCAGTGGTACATTGGGGCACAGCATGGACAGCTGACCTGCCCTCCAATCAGCACAGGACCACTCAGTGTAGAGTGGTCAGGAATATAGAACTGCAAGGGGTGCAGTTTGCTGAAAAGACTGAGGCCCAGACCAGAGTTTCCACACAACATGAATTGTGAGAACAAAGAATTGTGAGAAGACATTACTAAATTTATGGATGGAAAAGTTTCAAGGGAATTGATTTTAGCAAGGTCTAAGATTCCAATATGTTAGAACCAAGAATTTGAATAACCTTTTCTGCATAATGGGAAATTCCTAT
This sequence comes from Galeopterus variegatus, assembly GCF_000696425.1. Taxonomy (NCBI): domain Eukaryota; kingdom Metazoa; phylum Chordata; class Mammalia; order Dermoptera; family Cynocephalidae; genus Galeopterus; species Galeopterus variegatus. The sequence continues at coordinate 196,652 of NW_007729994.1, forward strand.
AAATTTGCATTTTTATTGTTATTTTGACCTATGAGTTAGCTCTCTATGGGTAACAAATGATTCACAGAAAATTTTTGCAAATCTTGATGGATGGGCTAAAAATAGAACTGACTAGTATCGAAGGCTGAAAAGTAGGTGGTGGAAAAGATCGGAACCAGAAAAGTAGCAAAGTGGGATCTTTGATTTATTCTGTCTCCTCACCGAAAGTGATGACAGTCATTCCATTACTCTCAGAAGCCACAGAGAGACTACGGAGGCTTATTTATAAATGTAGGATGTACTCTTAAGTCAAATTAACTGTTATTCTTATTTTGCTAAAGCATTTAAGAAAATAATAAGGGAGAACTTCCAATCAAGATGGCAGAACAGACAGTCCCCACCATCACCCTCTCCCACAATCAACCTATTTACAACTATTAAAAAGCAGCGACAACCAAGCTGGGGCCTCTAGAGCTCAGGGGAAGAGGAGGAGAGATCTATGGAGTGCTTGAAAGCAGGAGAAGCCACGATGAGAGAAAGATAAAACCACTCTGACCCTGATTAAACCTCGCTTCCAGGCTGGAGCTGCTGAGTGCAGAGAGCAGGAGCTGGCAAAAGCTGCAGCTGTGCACTTCATATGAAGTTGCTAGGAGGCAGCAGGGCAGAAGAGCACCTTGGTGGCCCCCAGGCCAGCAAGCCCACTTGGAGAGTCATTCCAAGGACTCTCATAGGCCTGAGGGGCCATAGACAATGGGAAAAAATGAGCCATTCAGAGGCCAGTGAGTCATTGCAAGGGACCAGCACATGGCCCATCCCATGGGAAGTTTTTGGAATATGGGGGGTGGGGGAAAGGGTTCTACCAGTGGAACATTGGGGCACAGCATGGACAGCTGACCTGCCCTCCAATCAGCACAGGACCACTCAGTGTAGAGTGGTCAGGAATACAGAACTGCAAGGGGTGCAGTTTGCTGAAAAGACTGAGGCCCAGACCAGAGTTTCCACACAACCCAGGTGTACCAGACCTCACAAGACCCAGAAGTGATTACAAGGTCAACAGTTAAAACCTGAGCTGCACAAAAAGCCTTCCCCAGAGAATCAGCAGCAAACCAGCAATTTAGTTCAATCACAGGCTCAAGTGCTAGTTCCCATAGGAAGTTCCCCCATTTTAAAAGTAAGCAAAGGACAACAAATTAGTTCCAGTGCAGAGTTTAAGTGGTGGGAACAGTGAATAATCCAACACAGAACTGAAAGAAAAAACAAAACCCCACAGATCAAAGTTCTAATATTAACCAATAAAGGTCTAATACCACCAAAGAACACCTATAAAACCTGGAAAAACCAGAAGCTCACTGGGCACCCAAGCCAGGGTGTAGGGAGGGCTGAGGGCCTTAGCCATGCAGCCCTGATGCCCATATCCAGCCCAGTGATGACCACCAGGCTGCTGCTGGAAACACCCTAGGCTCCTGAGTGAGGGTGGTAGGGGGCCAAGGGCCTCAGCCATGCCCCCTGACATCTGCATCCAGCCCAGCAATGACCACCAACCACCAACCACTGAGCTGCTGTCTGAAGTGCCCCAGGCTCCCAGGGTGGGGAGGGGCCCAAGGACCCAGTCACACCCCACTCAAGTCTGCATCCAGCCCAGCCATGACCGAGCCATCACCCTAGGAAATCCGAGGGAGGGCCGAGGGCCTTAGCCATGCAGCCCTGATGCCCATATCCAGCCCAGTGATGACCACCAACCACCAACCACTGAGCTGCCGTCTGAAGTGCCCCAGGCTCCCAGGGTGGGGAGGGGCCAAAGGACCCAGTCACACCCCACTCAAGTCTGCATCCAGCCCAGCCATGACCGAGCCATCACCCTAGGAAATCCCCTGGGCTCCCCTGACAGAATGAAGAGGGCACCACAGACCTTGACTATGCCCCTCTCCTTCCTTTTTCCTTCTCCCACTCTACCTCTTTCCCCCTTACCCTCTCCCCCTCCCCCCAACTGCTCCACAACATCTTAGAATGTAAAAAATAATTAATTAATTTTTAAAAAAGTAAACAATAAGGGAGATTTGGAAACTGGCTCGAAGAAAGGGTAAGTTTCAGTAAGAAATATTCATTCATTCATTCATTCATTCACTCACCTTTTTAGTCGGTCAGTAAGAGAATAAATACTGAGCACCTACTCAGAGCCAGACACTATGAACAAAACAGATGCATCTGCTAGTCTCATACAGCTTACAAACCAGTGGGGGATACAAGCACAGCGCATCAAGCATCACTGGGACAAAGATGGAGGGTGAGCAAGGCAGCATGGGGGTACTGCAGAGGGAAGGTACCTGGGAAGTGAGCAAGGGGATCAGTAAAGGTCCCTGGACGTGGTGACACACAGGATGAAACGAGAGGGTGGGCTAAGAGCTAATCCAGCAACATGGTGGACAGAGGGTTAAAGGCAGAAGCAGAGGGCATGAGAAATACTCAGAAGTGAGAGAGACTGTGGCAGAACCGAGAAACTGAAGGATGTTTAGTATGACTGAATAAGATTGCAAAATGAGAAAGTGATAAGATTCAAGACGTGGGAAGGATAGAAGAGCCAGATCAGAAGAGACTTGTAGGCTAGTGAACAACATATCTGATGAATCAATCACAAGGCTTAGAAATAAGTGACCCAAACTCGAGACTTACTAGTTGTAAGACATTCAAAATATAGCTGGAAGCCTTAGCTTCCTGATTTATAAACTGATGAGATTGATCCTGTCCCACCTACTTCACATGGCTATTGTAAGGATAAAAGGACATAATGCATGAGAAATTATACATACAAAAGTATATTATGAATATAGAGACATGACTGGAACAGGTCAAAGAGAGTCCAGTTTATAGAGGGAAGCCTGATTTAATATCTTTAGGGTCTAAAAAAGGAAATTTATTTTGAATGAGCTAATTCTTTGCCCTTGCTTGCAATAGCCAGAGTTTATCACCCTCCGTAAATCTCGCCTTCTCAGAAACAACCAAACTTTGTACATTTGTTTCACTACTCTTTTTCCAGAATTACTGGCCCACTGCCCACCTTCCTTTGTTCCCCGTCTAGGACTCCCTTTACCTATGTGCAGCCACCACATGGTGGCAGGTAAGTGGGAGGACAGAAAGAGAAGAGTGGCTTCCTGACAACCTCCCCCAGGATATGTCTCCAGAGGGAGACCTCTGTGAGAAAACGTCTCCTGGTCTATTTTCACATACTCTGTAAGATTTAACCAGATCTCAGTTTTCATTCACCTAATTAGGAATTTATTCCTGAGGGTTAAAATTTTCTAAAGCATTTGAAAGGAAGTCAATTTGTTACTTTAAGTCTTATTCTAACATAACCAACACATGTTCTCACAAGAGACTGTAACAGCAACATCCGTATGAGGAAAATGTGTTAAGGGATTTAAAATGAATCTTGTATATACGGATGCCCTGCAAAATAGCTACAGAACCTCAAATATGTCATAAGAAACCCCACTGTTTAATACAAAGACTGCAGATAAGTTCTTCGAGGCAACCCATCTGGCCTTGACGGGATCTGCTGACATCAGGACCTTTGCACAAAGTGGGTGGTTTTGACCTTGGGAAGTATAAATACATTTTAATAATGTGCTCATAATAGGATAAAAATGTATTAGCCTTTCTTCAGTGATTTAATTTATGTATTTTTAAAATCAGTATCTTGGAGGCAGATCTAGTGCTTGCCTTAATTTCATTTAGCCTGTCAAGATATATCTTCTATTTTTTTAACTTTTATTTAAGTTTTAAAAAGTAAAGCTACAACGATATATAATCCCTGTCCTCAATTAGCTTAAAATCAAATCTTCCAAATCTTCTTCAGGCCGTCTAAGGAAAACAATACAATTTTGCACATAGTTAAAAGATAATGGCTATAGCAGTGGTAGTAGCTATATTGGAACCCAAATGTATTAAGTGAGAGAGAAAGAGGCTCCTACCCCCAAATGTCACCTGAGCCAAATGGAATTCACACATTAAGCAGGAAAGATATTTTGGCCAGATGGAAAATAGAGAGGACGATTGAGGTGACAGGTTGACAGTGGGAGAGGAAGGTGGAAGAAGTCAGGGTTGGCTATTACATCAAGTCAGAATAGGGATAGCTACTGCAAAAACAAAAACAAGGTAACAGTGGCTTAATAAAAAAGCTTATGAAGTCTAAGGCTTTCCTGGGCAGGCTCTGCTCAACCTACTTGTCTAGCCATGAAGTTGGAAGAAAAGAGAGGAAATCACTTATGGCTGAGACTTGAAGTAGTTTACAACATTCTGCCACCATCCCATCAGCTCAAATTCCAAGATGTGACCTACATGCAAGGCCACAGGGAAATGTGTTGTAGCTGTCTGCCCAGGAAGAAGAAAAGGACAAGACCCCAGTAAACAAGAGCCGTCTCTACCAGGCCCGGGGTAAGGGAAGGCTGAGCAAGGCCAAAGAGAAAGGCAGTGGAGCACAGGAAAAAAGAAGGGCGGAGAGTCTCTCAGGGCATCCTGGGGAAATGGACACATGAAAATACTGTGACTCTTCCTCTCTCCTCCTCTTCCTTCTAGTGACCCTTGATCTAGACTTTCCACTCACTTCTCATTTTTCTCTCCATCCCTTGAGATGCACCCCAAATTATCCCCCACTGAATAGTTGCACTTTAAATTTCAAGCAAGGAATTTTATCCTTCAACATTTTGTTTTGTGTTAAAATACACGTGCTTTATGTAATTCAGATATCAGATAGAATCGCTCAGTTCTTTAAGATCTAACTAAGATTAGCTCAAGCTCCAAACTTTCCCATCTTTCTCACAAGTCCCTGCCTAGTTTTCTGGGAATCGTGATCAGGGACTGGGGAGTTCCACAGTAACTTCCAGCTTCCACTGAATTCTTATTTTCTACTCTATGAATTATAGAATTTCTTTATTTCTGCCCTGGAATAGGTTTAAACTCAGCCCTCTTGGTTTATTTTTATAAAAAATAGACACGCATACACACAACAAGTAAATCAACAGGAAGCATCCAGAGGCCACCTTGTGAGCGTACTGGGAGTTACTGGTGAGCTGGGTGTCAGGGGGCTTTGCATTGCAGAAGTGTGGTCAAGTCAGCTTCTAGGAGTAGACGTCTCTTGGGCCATTCCAGCCACTGCTTAGCCAACCACAGTATCTTCTCTCTCTCTATCCCTCCCCTGTCTACTCTGTTACCTCCCTCTCTAGAGAAATAACCACACGACCATTGACTTTAACACTGGTAAAGTCACAGTGAAGTGCCGTCTTCCTTCTTAAATCCTCTGTGTGTGGAAGTGTGGGAGGGTGGAGGTTGAAGGGGGTGAGAATGTAATATTTTAGAAAAGAGGAGAAAGTTCTTTGTTCTTCCAGTTTTACTTAAGAACAGTAATATTTTGAACTGAATCTTTGTCACTTACAATTCAATATTAGGCATTTCAAATCCCTCAAATGGAAAAAAGTTTCAGTCTCTTCTCTCAAACCATCTTGTAACAATCTCCTTCTTACTCATTACATTCTAGTGTTTTCTGCCTGGAACACTTCTACCCACTTCTTCATGTGCCTGGTTTCTCCTCATACGTTTTACTCTTAGTTCAAACATCACTCCTCAGAAAAGACTTCCTTGTCCATTCTATCTAAAGTATCCCCCACCCCATCCGTTTATCACATTATATTGTTGTATTTTGTTCATAGCCTTTGTCGATTTCTAAATGTATATTCATTGTTTGTTTCTTATTCATTATATTTTTCATCTCACTTCTATAGAGTAAGCTCCTTGAGGGCAGCAATCATGTTTGTCAGTATCTCTAGCTCTTAAACCAGTTTTCTGTCCTATAAATATTTGAATGTAAACATAGTCCCTGTCTTCTAGAAACTCAAATTAGCAAGGACAGACAGACACATCAACAGATAATCACTAATTATAAGTTAAGTGCAGTGACAGAGGTAGATTGTAGATGGGGTAGATTGTAGAGGTAGATTAGAGTTGGAATCATACAGTGGGTAGCCTTTTTAGATTGGCTTCTTTCACTTACTGATATTCATTTTAAGGCTTCTCCATGTATTTTCCTGGCTTGGTAGTTCATTTCTTTTTAGCATCTAATAATATTCTATTGTTTATTTATCCATTCACCTACTGAAGGACATCTTGGTTGTTTCCAAGTTTTGGCAATTATGAGGAAATCTGTTATAAACATCCATGTGCAGGTGTTTTTGTAAACACACATTTTCAACTCATTTAAAGGAGCATGATTGCTGGATCATATTGTAAGAGTATGTTTAGTTTTATAAGAAGCTGCCAAACTGTCTTCTAAGGTGGTTGTATGATTTTTTGTCTCTGCCAGCAATGAATGAGAGTTCCTGTTGCTCCTCGTCCTAACCAGCATTTAATATTCTCAGTGTTTTAGATTTTTTCTATTCTAATAGTTGTGTGATGGTATCTAATTGCTTTAATTTGCAATTCCTTACTATCATATGACATAGAGCATCTTTTCATCCATTTGTCTTGTTTGGTGAGGTGTCTGTTCTTCTGTCCATTTTTTAACGGTATTGTTTATTTTGGTATTGTTGAGTTTTAAAGGTTCTTTGCTTATTTTAGATAACAGTCTTTTTTTTACATGTCTTTTACAAATATTTTCCCTTAATCTGTGGTTCGTCCTCTCATTCTCTTGACAGTGTCTTTCACAGAACAGGACTTTCAAATTATGATGTAGTCCAACCTGTCCATTATTTCTTTCATGGATTGTGCTTTTTATGCTGTATCTTCTCAAAGTCTTTTTAAGTCTTATTTCTTATTGACTTTGATAAAGAAGTAGTAAAATTTTCTCCCCTTGGGAGGCTCTGTTTTTTAGAACTCTTTCTGCTTCCTGCATTTATTGCTTATAAAACAGTCCTTTCTAATCTGACTTCCTCTCTTCTCATACCTTGTTAAGCTCGGTCAGTAACAACCAACAAACAGTACCAGCATTCTGTTTTCCAATCATTGCCCATACAACTACAGACCAGAGCCATGAATGTGTTCCAAGTTATTACGGGTAATAGTTTTACCAAATATTTTGCCACTATGTGACTTTGTCACCATCTTTCCATACTCTTTTTGCCTGCTGCCTAACTAATAATTCAATTCCACATATTTAATGGTTTTTTTATTTATAGCATCCCACTTCAAGGTACCAATTACTACATTAGAGTAATGTTAGTCACTGTGATTAATAAATCCCTAAATCTCAGTGGCATAATAAAACAGAAATTTATTTTTGATTCACATAGTCAATTTTGCATGTTCCTGGCTAGTGAATAGTCATCACATGATTATGGATCCTAGGCTACTAGCATTGTGTGGTTCCACATTCTCCCAGGGCAAACAGATGGGAAAAGTCAGAAGAGCTGTTTGTTGTTATCGGTATTGCTGTTGTTGTTTTTCAAGTTCCTTGGCCCAGAAGTTACTTGTCATTTCTCCTCATATTCCATTGTCATGAATTGGTCTCTTGTCCTCTCCTGGATTCAAGAGTGCTTAGTCTTGGAGGTATGGCCCTTGGTTGGGAAGTTTATCTACATCGTGAAAAGGAAAATATGAGACATAAGTCATCTGTAGAAAAAAAGAAAAAAAAAGCCCATCACAATGGAGGATTTCAGCCAGGAGTAATGTGATGAGAGAAAGAATTGAAATGGCCAAAGGATAAATTACTAGAGCACACCGATATTTAAGGGACTGGATGAGGAAGAGATCTTTGTGAAGAAGACTTAGAAGAAATGATTAGCCAGAATGCAAACACTAGGATGTTAGGTGTGAAAGCAGCCTCAAGGAAAAGAAATCAGGAATTAAATGAAGACGATGTATGAAGAAACAAAGGGACTCAAAATAGCTTACTGTGTGTGGTATTGATAACCGATGAAGTGAAGTGGTGGGCCTGACAGCCAGTTTGCAGAGGCTTGTGAAGTGAATGCAATTGAGGTAAGAATGTGGACAAAGGAACTAAAGACTCTTCGCTTTAAGAACTTTGCATTAGCAGAGAAGAAGCAATATGCAAAAATATCTAGAGGGGGACACAGGTGGAAGGAAGGAGCTTATATTGATTTTATTGCAAGACAAAAGTAAAAAAAACCCAAACCTAAGTTTTTGTTGCAAATATTGTATTTTGAAATGGGAGAGAATTAACCATGTGCGTATGCTGAAAAGGGCACTTATTTTCTGCCAGTATAAAACTAACTATGCGGAAGATAACTTTCCTCCTCTGGACTCCCATAGTGTAGTTGAACCACAATTGTGGCGGAAATACCCATATTCTTGACAGATTTTCCCTACTAGACTGTAAGATCTCTGAGGCAGAGCCCAGGTCTGATTTATGTTTGTGTCTGCAGAATGTCTTAGGAATACTGAAGTGCTTACCTTCCATATATGCAGTAGGTGCTGGAAAATGTTTTTTGCATAAATGTTGTAACATCTTCCAATCCCAATATTGTATATTTGTTGATTGAATATTGTTTCCTGGAAAGATGGGTGATGGTTTTTAAGCCCACCAAACTTCTTCCTGCTGTACAATTTTCTCCTCCTCTTTTCATAGTCTCATTCATTTCTCTCCTTTGTTCTGCTAGACAATAGATATGACCATCATAAGTATAATAAAATGCAACATGAGATACTACATAAACAAACATTATGTGCAATTAATGTAATAAGATTAAACACTCAGAAACAACTCTGTGGAGCCATCCAACCTCTTTTGCTATGATAGCTGCATAACAATATCACTCATATCTGTGGGTGAAATCCCTGTTCCCTTTTGTTAAATTGTTAATGGATTTCCCAATGGTTTTCTACTTGCTTTTGCCTTGATGATTTTTTTCTTCACAGCTTGTTTAGGGCTATTTATTTCCTTTCCTAAATTGGTCATTTTATATAAATTTTACTTATAAATAAGAGTCCCCCTTAAAAATCATTCACATCTAAGTTCCTAAGTTTAACGTACTCTCTAGGTCTTATCTTACCTACTCACTCGATAGTCACAAATTAAAATATAATACACTTTGACTTCTTAGAGACCTGAGATTTAATTTGCCATTGTGACCCCTTAATTGTAAAACAGAAACTAAATCTATTGTTCTCCTGATTAAAACATGAACCACCCATCAGAGCCTAACTCAATCCCTACTTTTTCCGGGAAATTTATGAGGAGCCATTATTCCCATGAATTCATAGTTCTTATTAGCAATATCCCTTTTATTATGACTTATGACTATTTAACAGAATTTTCATATGAATCTTTCTCGGAGAGCTATGACTGTGTATCATATTTCTTTGAATGTTTGAACATAATATATTTTCAGTGAAAGAATGAAGTATATTAATGATGAATCAACTCAACCTGAGGGCAAAATGTCCTCATAATAAGTAATTGAGATAACAAAGACATCAGAGGGTTTATTGTGCCATATCTTGGATGAGGGGGGTAATTATATGGGATGCTGTTAACAGCAGATTCTCAACAGAGAAAAAACTAAGTTAGAAGACTGAGCTGTTGCTGTGAGGCAGAAGAGAGTGCCTTTCACAAATGCCTAGAGAAGAAAGTATCAAGAGGAGAAATCAGCCACCTGTGAGCAGTCAAATGATAACTATGTTTGACACGACAAGAATCATTGCAGAACTGGATGAGAGCTATCTCTGTGGAGTGCTCAGTCCAGGATCTACATTTTTAACAAGAACCGTGGTGATTTGTACGCAGAATGGCTTCAAAACACACTAAACAATATTGTCTTACACTGTTTTTACAAACCTGAGTGGGGGAAAACTTGAAACTAGTAACAAGATCAGCTGATTTCATTTTCACCCTAAATAGATGATTTATTTAGGTTGTTCTGCCTAAATAGGTAGTCTCTTGTCATTGAGCATAATCAAGGATCTAGGTGTTTTATGTTTAAATGACAGGAACTTCAATTAAAACATTAGTAGTAAATATTCTAAGTTCCAGTATGTTGCTTTCCATACTCATTTCTAGAACATCAGATATAAGGGAATTTTATTCTTGTTGAACAAAAGAATTATGCTAAAGTGAAATCTTCTCATAATGTTTTCTAAATAAGATAAGAGAATAAAATACTTGAAACATGAGACTAGAAAGAAGTCTCATGTGAATTGGTAAAGGGCTACAAAAAATGTTCACATTGTGTAATGATAAAATTTTTAAAATTTTTAAAGAAGAAGGAAGTCTTGTGTGTATGCATAAGAATGGGTTTCCAAAGGATAAAAATTACTTGGAAGAAATATTATGGGAAGAAAATTTTATATGGATCTCACTGCACTGAAATTATATATATTTCCCACAAGAAATTATGCTGAAAATGTTACATTTTACAAAGACTTAACTCAAATATAAAAGGATTAAAAATAGTTTAATCTAAAGAAATGTTTGTGATATTTATTTAGTATTTTTCACAGGAAATAAAGACTTGGTAATAATTAAATACAGACAACAAATACTGAAAGAGGCTTATAAATGGTTTCATGGAAAAACAGATTTAAAATTGGAAGCTTCCTGTCCTCAGCTCTATTTTTGAGAATAATAATAGAATAAAAATGTAACACAAAACCATTACTCAGAAAAGATCATTGTGTTTGTAAGTGTGTGCATTCACGCAGATCACAGAGAGACACATTGTGTAGGAATAATTTTCATTATGTAAGGTAATGGGTTCGAGAGAGTTGGTTGGTAATTAATAACCCCCAGGGGGTTTTAATTGCTATTTCCCATTTTTATGAACCGCTTTCTGAAGCCCAATAAATAGTTGATGAATCATTCAGTAGCTAAAGAAAAAAACTATATTAAACATGCCTTTTGTGCAGAGTTGGGTTTTTATTAGGACACTGATGTTTCCTGGTGTTCAGAAAGCAGTTCCCAAAGCAGTTTTAATATATCCTACAAGTGAAAATATATATATTCAACAGACTGAAGTGTGATTTCTAAATTCTCAAAGGGAAAAAGGACATTTATTTAAAAACACAATTGGGGAAAGGCATTCTAATATACTTGAAAACTGTTCATTGATAAATGTTTAAAGAGTTCTTAAAAACATGAGGAATGAAGTTATTTAACATTATATACAGTAACTGGATTTTTAAATTAATTTGAGGAGCTGCACATCACAATTCTCAAAGCAACAGCTGTGTGGTCTCCACAGGGTAGCACACATTCATACATCTTCTTCCTTTCTCTTCTTAATATTCCAAATCTCACATTTTGGTTGTAAGGTTTTCTAGCAATTAGCTATATTCTTTCCCAGAATCCCAGGCCAATTTAAAAAGGTAAAAAATTCCCCTTCTTGATTTGCCACTTGAATATTTCATGAACCTCATTCTAAAGTCTGCCCAATGGACACAAGGATTTCTCCATGGTAACAATCACCAGAATGAAGACTTTATAGAAAGCGGAAAGCACTATGTGTAGTCATATAATCGGAGATGAGAATCAATATCAGTTTTGGCCGAACCCGTGGCTCACTCGGGAGAGCGCAGTGCTGGGAGCGCAGCAGCACTGGGAGCGCCGAGGCCACGGGTTCAGATCCTAAATAGGGATGGCCGGTGCGCTTGCTGGCTGAGCGCAGTGCGGGCGACACCAAGCCAAGGGTTATGATCCCCTTACCAGTCACAAAAAAATAAAAAATAAAAAACAAAAAAGAATCAATATCAGTTTTAAAAAGGACAGTGAATTTCCTCACCTCACCAAATTCACTCCTGTTCAGAGAAACCTCAGCCAAAGCAAGAACCTCAGAAATTAATACAGCAGATAGAGCCCTAATATCAGAGTCCCATGGAACAAAAGCAGCAAGGCCTCAAAATTCTCCCCTAAGATGTGGAAACAGAATCACCATATGGGATGGAGAGTATCCCACCAAGGAACCCAGGTGCTGAACTTCTCAAGGCTTACATCAGTGTTTCCAGTCTACAAAAGCTCAGCTTGCTGAGTTTGGGGATTCAAACCTTTGCATCTTTGGAATGAAATTTTCCTACCTGGGTAGGAAATTTTCAGAACCCTTTCAGAACCCTCAACCACATTCCTGTCAGACTTCTCTCAAAAGTATGTTTTATATATGAAAGCAAAATAATGTTTTGATATGGGAGTATAGCTCCTAGAAGAAGTGATAAGATGAGGGAGAAATTCACGGGAAGAAAGCAGGTGGAATCGGAATGTTCAGACTTCCCCAGCCTATGTGAGGTCATTAATGTGGATATGGAAATAAATATGAATACCTGAGTCCTGCAGACTGCAAAATCCCAGCTGCATGCACATATTTTTTTAACCTTGTTCATTTTTTAAAAATAGGTTTTATTTTTTAGAGCAGTTTCAGGTTCACAGCAACATCGAGCAGAAAGTACAGACATTCCCATATACCCCCTACCTGCTCACATGCACAACACCCCCCACTATCAACACACTAAACCAGAGTGTACATTTGTTACAATCGATGAAAACTGCACTGACACATCATTATCACCCAAAGTCCATAGTTCACATTAGGGTCCATTCTTGGTGGTGTACATTCTTCAGGTTTTGACAAAGGTGTAACGGCGTGTATCCATCATTCATACAGAAATCTTTTGGACTCTACCTATTCACCCCACCTGCCTCTCTAACACCCTGCAACTATGATCTTCTTACTGTTTCCATAGTTTTGCCTTTTCCAGAATGTCCTGTAATTGGACTCATACAGTATGTAGCCTTTTCAGATTGGCTTCTTTCACTTAGTTATACGCATTTAAGGTGCATTCCTCCATGTACTTTCATGGTTTGATAACTCGTTTCTTTCTAGCACTGAATAATATTCTATTCTCTGAGGAATTGACACCAACTCCTTACAAACTATTCCAAAAGATTGAAACAAACACAAATCTCCCAAAGTCATTCTATGAAGCAAACATCATCCTGATACTAAACCAGGTAAAAATACAACTAAAAAAGAAGACTACAGGCCGATATCCTTGATGAATATAGATGCAAAAATCCTCACTAAAATACTAGCAAACAGAGTACAGCAACACATATGTAAAATTATTCACCATGATCAAGTGGGATTCATCCCAGGAATGCAAGGTTAGTTCAACATATGCAAATCAATGAATGTGATACACCATATTAATAAAATCAAACACAAGGACCATATGGCCATCTCTATAGATGCTGAAAAAGCATTTGACAAAATTCAACATTGATTCATAAGAAAGACCCTCTATAAGTTAGGTATAGATGGAAACTATCTCAACATAATTAAAGCCATATATGATAAACCCACTGCCAATATCATCCTGAATGGGGAAAAGCTGAAAGCTTTTCCTTTAAGAACAGGAACTAGACAAGGATGCCCACTCTCACCACTCCTATTCAACATAGTGTTGGAAGT
>NW_007729994.1:211753-212259 GCF_000696425.1 Galeopterus variegatus
AAAACTTCTTAAAGAAAACATAGGAGAAACACTTCAGGCAGTAGGACTGGACACAGACTTCAGAAATATGACCCTCAAAGCACGGGCAACTAAAGGAAAAATAAACAAATGGGCTTATATCAAACTAAAAAGCTTCTGCACAGCAAAAGAAACAATTAACAGAGTTAAAAGACAACCAACAGAGTGGGAGAAAATATTTGCAAAATATACATCTGACAAAGGTTTAATATACAGAATATACAAGTAATCCAAACAACTTTACAAGAAAAAAACAAGCAACCCAATTAAAAAATGGGCATAAGCGCTAAATAGACATTTCTCAAACAAAGATATATGAATGGCCAACAGGCATATGAAAAAATGCTCAACATCACTCAGCATCCGGGAAATGCAAATCAAAACCACACTGAGATACCATCTCACCCCAGTGACGATGGCTAAAATACAAAAGACTCTGAACAATAAATGCTGGTGAGGTTGTGGAGAAAAAGGAACTCTCATACATT
>NW_007729995.1:0-369 GCF_000696425.1 Galeopterus variegatus
CACACACTTCTCAGGGTCGCGCTGTCTCCTGGCACGGCCGCTCCAGACCCGTCGCCATCTTCGAGATACTAAAGTTCTTATTTCCCTTTATTTAAATCTACAAAGCAAATGTGGAAAATTAAAACTAAGGGGCCATTATATTCAATTCATAACATAATTTGATATAAATAAAAACTTTTTTACAAGGTTACAAAGTAACTGAATATGAGCAGATATGTACGTGTGTGTGTGTGTGTGTGTGTGTGTGTGTGTGTGTGTGAAACACTCTAACCATTTCCAGGGAATAAAACAGTAGGCCAGTCTTGTGAAAACAGAACAAATCAAAAGCACAACTGGGCTATAAATTCCATGTTTTAAAAGACAGGTTCC
>NW_007729995.1:1933-2213 GCF_000696425.1 Galeopterus variegatus
TTGTTTGTTTTTTCTAAAAATAAAGAAACTTTGTGAAAAATAATCAACTTAATTACCACAATGTGTTAAATTAGGCATTGCAAATTTCCAGACAGCATTATATTTAATATTATTTATTTGCTAGTGACACAAATTTTGCTAGACTTACTCAGGCCATGTTTAGAGTACTTTTGCTTCAGGTTCACATTGCTAATGATTATGCATTATAACACTATGCATATTATTCTGTCTATTATTTTCCCCACTGTCCTTCTATTCAGTTATTTTCTCTCCTAACATC
>NW_007729995.1:2798-3862 GCF_000696425.1 Galeopterus variegatus
AAAAAAAAAAATCAAGTCATTGTGGAAGAGCATAAAAATTGCACTCAAAGAAAGTAACACTTATTTTTAAACATAAAAATATTTATTTTAAACATAGCTAGTTGAATATGGAGCAACTAAAATCATTGTCTCAGTGAATGATATTGCACTATGAGAAGGATAATCAGATTTAGAAAATTACTTTTATATTTACATTTTATTTTAACAGGTATACATTTCTTGTGTTCTGCTTTATCACATATACATACATATATAAATATATATATGTGGTTATTCTGATATAGTCAGTGAATTTATAATATGTGAGAACTTGATTTTATTATTTCAAAATTTAGTGTTTATTTTTTAAAAATATAACTAATGATTATTACGGAAATCAGATTAATTGTTGACTTTAATGAATACTGAATAATCTAGCATGCTACATGTAATAATATTGACAGGCTTTCTTACTGATTCTATGGGCTCTTTCTATAGCAGAATGAAAACATAGAGCACTTAGAATTGTAAAATACTTACTGAATTATCTTTTTTCAATAAGTTAATATGGTTTAAATTGCTATCATCTTTGCCTCCCCTTCCAAAAAATAAATCAAATAAACAAAAGACCTATAGGTGTCCAATTTTATTTCAAAACTAGAACACAACCAATGAGGTAGTTAAACTAAATATGAAATAAGTCTACAAAACTAAAGGGTATAATGATGTAAGATAATGCAGGTAATACCACCAATATTCATATCATAAAATAATATACATCATCATTACATGATATTTTCTCTATAATTTTACTGTACTTGAGAAAAATGTTGATTTGTTATTTTGATAGATGTTAATTATAAAATATAGATTCCTTTTCAGAATTATCAAAAATAATTCAAAATAATAGTGAACACGACCAGTTTATTGAGTAATAAGAAAAGTTGCATATTCAATACTTTTTAAAACACTGCATATATATATTAAAGATTTGGGATAATCAAGGTTATGACTAATGACTGCAAAGCTATAGGAGAGCAGTTTGCTGGAACTAATTACCTCTAGTAATTGCTCTATAAAAAAAA
>NW_007729995.1:3948-7041 GCF_000696425.1 Galeopterus variegatus
TTCATATCATAAAATAATATACATCATCATTACATGATATTTTCTCTATAATTTTACTGTACTTGAGAAAAATGTTGATTTGTTATTTTGATAGATGTTAATTATAAAATATAGATTCCTTTTCAAAATTATCAAAAATAATTCAAAATAATAGTGAACACGACCAGTTTATTGAGTAATAAGAAAAGTTGCATATTCAATACTTTTTAAAACACTGCATATATATATTAAAGATTTGGGATAATCAAGGTTATGACTAATGACTGCAAAGCTATAGGAGAGCAGTTTGCTGGAACTAATTACCTCTAGTAATTGCTCTATAAAAAAAATGGGACTTGATTACTTTCATTTCTCCTTTCTCATTTCTTTATTGCTATGACATCTGTGATTTCTAACCACTTTTCTAAAATTTAGGAAGACAAAGTGAATTTATGCAGAATTAGAATATGATGTATCTGATTTTTGCTTTTCAAATATATCTGAATCATGAATTTCATTATAGTTACTCCAACTAATTTAATGAGAATTATATGATAAAATGGCTGAAAAACTTCAGGCTTCTAAGAAATAAAATGAGTTATTTCATTTAATGTAAAGGTTTATATGAACATTTATGAAAACTGAAGATTTGTTTGATGTATGCTTATTGTAATAAAAAAATTGTTTCACATTTTAATTTTCACCCTCTTTTGATAACTTCTGCAGGTTCCAAATTCAAGCATATGTGCAAGACTGTGCATAATGACTGTTTCCTACAGCCTCCTGATCTGAGTTCTTTCTTCTCATTTTTCCTCTTTCCTTAAATACTTAATTAGATCTCATTATTTCAATCATTTGTAGCTTCATATTTCCCAAACTGAACTTTTCAGCTCTTTCTCATGTTACACCCTCACTTGGATAGCCAGCTTAGTAAGTTAAATATCAAAATCATTTACATACTTTAAAAAAACTTATTGTAGTGAGTCTATCATTTTAATGATCCAACTAGCATTTAGAGAAAAAAAACCTCTATACTCATCTTGAAAAAAAATTATTTGTCTTTTTAACTGTTTCTGACTACATCCCTATTTTATGAGCCAATTCTTTCTTCTACAAATTTTACACATATTATTTTCCTTCAGTGCATGTTCCTTTGCTCCTCTTTCTCCATTCTATGGAATGTCTTTTCCAACTTTCTCTGTATAAACCTGCTTACCTTTCAATACACAACAGGAGTCATCTCTTTCAGCAAGCCATGTTTGAAATTCTAAACTAATTTGTATGTGGACTTAGTTCCTCTTGAATGACTTTATCATTGCAATCACCACGTTACAGTGACATAAGGTTTTCAAGTATGTCATCACTAATTTACGAGCTTTTTAGTGGCTAACAGAGAATCTGGAATTCAATAAAGCTGGATTAAGCAAACTGAATTTGACGACAAATGTAATGTTACATTATATAGCATGTCATTATTTCACTCAAAAAGTGAAACTTCAAAGTTAAAATATTTCCTTCTTTCATTTCCCAAAACCTTGAAACCTAATATATTTTTATAAACAATATTATTTTTTAAGCATAGTTTCAAATAGTCACTGTTCATTTAAGACAACTATACTATCAATTGCTCTTTCAATAAAATCATTATTTAGCATATCATCCGTTCATAAAGTTTACTGTTACTCATATATAATTTATTTTTTCTTACCTCTGAGAGTTTATATATTGCCATATGTAGGTAAAAGACTGCATATTCCACAAACCCATTTTCTTTTCCCTTAATAAAATATTTAGTCCATTATTCAAAGTGTTACTCATGAGTCACCTTTAGTGAATGGAGGCCTCTGAAATTCCTGTTGCTAATATACTCTGAATATATAATAAAAGCAGACATCCATAAGTTAGAATCATATTATTGTATACAAATATTTCTGAGAATTTAATGTGAAAAATTCTATTGCCTTTAGAAAACAATGTTTATAGAAAAAGTGATTAATAATGTATTTCTTTAAAATTTTGGTGAATCCCAAATATTTGAAATAATTAAACCTAAACTAAATGGAAGTATAAACCCATTCCCCAGGAGATGGATCTCTGCTTTTGAAGGAATAGCATGAATTAACTTTAAATTGCTTTAATTCCTAGGGCTGGAATACAGTCCCCAGACTAGATTTTTAATTGCTTCCTGAGGCTCTTTTCTCTTGAATTGAATCATCAAACTCAGTCTGAAATGGAATTTGAAGACCACATTAGCCCAAGGCAGAAACAGAACAAATCAAAACAAAATTAATGTTCACATTTTTTTCTTTAGCCTAACTCTTTTTACTTGTGAAATACCTAAAAATAAATAATCAACATTGTTTCATTTAATGTGTTTTTTCTTTGAAGTGGTGACATACAAGGAAGTAAACTCTTAATATAAGGCAACTTGGACTTGTAAAATATGTGTTCAGTAACAAGACCATGAGAATACAATTCAAATATGATAAAAATTTTAAACATATTTAGTTGTGGTTTTCTGATGTTAAAGATTCAAGGAAATAGTAATTATATTTTAGTATTAATTTTACCTGTTATTTTCTCTTGCCATATGAATATTGTTCCTGTCATGGAATAAGTAACTACTGAAATTAAAAGGTAAAATGTGGTATAGGAGACTGAGTTACCTTCTTTGTACTATTGGCAATGGCTGTGTATGATTTTTTTTAAAAGAAATTAAGAGCCTGACTATTAAAACCCATAAAACAGGAATACTCTTTTAGCTTGTTACTGTATATGTATTGCAGAAAGTTTATTCTATTACTTTCAATGTAAAACTTTACTTTGTAGTGTTTTAGACCATACTTCTCTGCACGCCACAAACCCCTCTCCAAATGGGGCAAAATATGAATTAAAGGGTTTACATACAACAGAGCCTATGTGGTATCATCCTTAGTTTCCAGCCCTTTTATTACCCTTTATGCTTGGTAACTTACTGCACTTTTTATTTGTTTTACAAAATTAATGGCACTGATCATGTTACTAAATTCTAAGCCATTCATTATGCTATCGATTCAGTATACATTTACATATAATCACAGAGAGATTATACACACACACACACACACACACACA
>NW_007729995.1:8041-25124 GCF_000696425.1 Galeopterus variegatus
TATTTTTCTGATGCTAATACAGCTAGCATATGAAGAGCAAAGCATTGATTACATTGACCCCAATAATGATGAAATTATAATCTTTGCAAGAATGAATTAAAGCATATTCTAACCTTCTCATCATTTCACTTTTTTATGGTCAGAATATCATTACTCAAAAGTGAAAGAAATATTTTGAAATGGGTTCTTGCTCAGAGTTATATTTCAGTTTCTCATTAGATTGAAATTTAAAGGATAAGAAAGAGAGGATGGTGATGAATCTACCAAATCCCCACTTTTAGTTTCTTATATGTAATACTCATATGGTTGAAGAAACCAAGAAAACAACCTATTTTGTTTCAGTAGCAAATCTGTCAATCTGTTGTTGGGGCAGATGTATAATATATGTTATTGTAATACTGCCACATTTAACTTATGTGCAAAATGCAAGGAAGATTTTGTTTTAAAGGCAAAACATTACAACCTGAGAATTTAATTAAAAATATCAAGTGAACAAAAATTATGAGAGTCTGTGAACATTAAACTAGATGAAATTGGAAACCTTTATTAAGAAAAATTAAATTATATCACCCCTTGATCGCGGAAGAGGTAGGCTGAATAGAAGGGTCAGTAAAAGGGATGTGGTGAAAGAAGCAGTTTCTGTGTAATGTGATATGACAAGGACTTAATCTTCCATTGCTGGCTTTGCAGATGGTAGAGGATGGCCACAGGCTAAGAAACAAGGACAACCTCTGGAAACTAGAAAAGACAAGAAGACAGATTCTTTTCTAGAGTCTTAAAAAGGCAGCCCTGCTGATTTTAGCCCAGTGATAGTTCAGATATCTGGCCTATTAGATAATACATTTTTGTTGTTTTAAACCACTAAATTTGCAGTAACTTGTTTTAACAATTGACAATGAGTGCATTTCTCCATCTCCTGCCCCATCTTGCTAACTGGCTAACTCTATACACACCACACACACACACTTCAAAAAGTTCATGGAAAGATTTCTATTATCTTTTAAATCTATTTATTTCACAAACTTTTTGAAGTACCCTTGAATATATAATATGTAATTTATATATATCAAACAGATATATTAGCTGTTTGTGGTTTGTACTACAGATTAACATGCCTTTTTATATTCTGGTTTCCATTATCCCCAATACTAACTCTACTAGTATGTAAACACTGGTTTATTTTCAACTCGTGCTTTTGCAATTGTGTGTTTTAGACAAGAAATGCTTGACTTGGTTCTATGAAAATAGAACGTGAACATGTGGCACATCCCTTAAGTTCAAAGATATTCACATTCTGTCTTTTTCAGTAGCAAATCTGCTCCTCTTATCAGCATTAGCAAAGCCTTAGGTACACTGATGGTCCCCCTTCTTATTATAAAGAAGTCAATGACATTTGTATAAGGCAGGAAGGGGATTATTATATCACCCTAAAAACTGACCTCAGAATTCTTCCCAGGAAAAGAACTGTGTTTGTTGAACAACTTTTGATAGGCCACTTAGAACAGACATGACCCTGAAGGTTTGAGAAGAGAGAAGGACCCCAAACAATAAAGACAGATGTAATGGCTGTGCTAAATAAGAAAATATGAATAATGATGGAAGAGATACACAGCAACCCCATTAGCAATTTTGCTAGATATATTTTATCCTCTTAGGAAAATTTATAGTAAGATTGTGTTGCTTTGCTTTAATGTAGTCTCAGTTTCTGTAGGTTCTGTTGTCTAGATGGAAAGACAGCAGGCTGATTACATATGCCTCTCTCACACAAATTACCTATCCCAAACTCTCCTATCCAAAGCCCACTCACTTACAAAGGCAATAGAGCTTTTTTAATGCAAAAGAAAAATGTAAAATAATTTTATTTCTAAGAAGGAATTTTCATACACTAATTTAATTGCCCTCCTCTCAGCACCAGCTCTCTCCTGCTCGTTTGCTATTGTTTGAAATATTGCAACTCAATTAATTGTATAGAACCAGAGTTAATTGCATTGGAAAATTTTGTTAATATTTTAGGAGATTTTTGTTTGTTTGTTTGTTTGTTTATTTTTTGCTATTTAGTTTGTCCTTGTTTTTATATTTTGTAAGTGCTTGTATTTTACATACATGTCTTAGAGTACTATTAGTTCACTTTATTTATTTATTTTTTGATGTTCATATCATTATTTATATATATTTTTATATTTTATTTATATCCTTTTTAATCATCCATTTTAATTTATATTTTACTTATATCCTTCTATGAATTTTTTTCTGTGCATATATACAAAGAAAAATGTATGTATTTTCCTAATAGGTAGAAATCAGATCATGGTATACATATTACTTAATAGCATTCTCCTTTTCAGGCTAAACCCCATATCCTGGGCTGATGTTGTTGCTCCTCCTCTCTTCACACTACAGGAACTTAATTGATTTTGTTCCTCTTTGGAGCAGCCACCTCCTCCCCATCTTCTTGGGGTCTCTCCCCAAGACTCACTGCAGAAGACAGCACAGCCTCCCCAGGGGCTGCTTCACTCCCTCTCCAGGAAGCCCAATGCATAGACTGCTGTTAGGGATTTTACTGCTAATTGAGAAGGAAGTAGGAGGATATAAAATTGAAAACCATGACAGGTTTTATTGGTTTGACAATATTAAGACCTTCCTGGTTCCCTGGCTGGGTGGTACCTTGGTGGCCTGAGAACCAATTATTTGCCCTATTTGTTTGTTTTTGAAGACAGGTGTTAGATGAAACAGGAGAGTTCTCTGCCTCGGCACATAGACTATTCTGCAGTGCTTAGTGATGCAGAACACCTCTAAGCCATTAACTATCCCCATGAACAAGGGACCCCCAAAAGAGCCTATACGAAGAAAGCTACTTATAAATGGATTTCACAGATGCTGGTTATCTAAGTTATTGAAATCTATTGGAAATTGTCTGGTGAAGGGAGTGTAACAATTTGTAAATGTGTCAATGGCTCCAGGAAAATATAAATGTTACCAAACTATATTTCATTTCATAACCATTTGAGAAATAATGAAGGTATTGGAGTCTCAAAATGAACAGAATGAAATCTTTATTTCCAAAGTTATATTCAGTGCAAACGATTAAGAAGAAAGTCATTTAGTTACAAAACTATAATCAGTTTAACAAAATTCATAATTTGTGAGAACCTAATAATTCCAGCATATACAGTGAATATAATGCTAGCAAAAGATGCAGAATGAGAAAGTGTAACAGTTTCATTCTCAAACAGTACTATATGTTTATGATATGTCACATCCTATGGAGATGTTTTATAATACATGGAAACAAGCAAACAATCAAACAACAACAACAAAAACACCCTAATATCTTAGTGTGTCTCTTCTTCTAATAAAAATTACCTTAAATGGAATAATTTTTAAGTAATAGAAATGTATTTCTTACATTTCTGTAGGCTGGGAAGTCCAAGATCAAGGTGCTGGCAGGTTTGGTCTTTGGTGAAGGCCCTGTTTCTTACTAATGATGCCTTGGTGCTGCGTCCTCACATATTGGGTAAGTGAAAGGGACTAAAGACTCCTGAGCCCTTTTATAAGGGTATTCATCCCATTCATGAAAGTGGAGCTGTCATGATCTAATCACCTCCTCAGGGCTCCACCTCTGAATACTATTGCATTGGGTATTAAGTTTCAACATGAATTTTGGTGGGCCGCAAACACTCAAACCATTAACACCAAGCTTCTCTGTAAACCATGACAAGCTGTAGCATTTGAAAGATTTTTAAATAATGGTGAACTTTGAAAATATTATTTTCCATGTTACAGAGAGATGACCACAACAACAAAGGCAAAGTTATACCTAGTTTTTAATTTATAACTGGAAACCATAGGTTTCTCTTAGAGTTACTGCGATGGCATGTGAACTAATAGTGCTCCATCAATGATTGGCTCCCAAAAGGGTTACATCTCTGGTAAAATTAAGAAAATGCTGCATATTCCCAGCAAACTGATTTCTTTGCAGAGAGGTGCTGATGGAAAAGACTTTTGGAGAGTAATGAAAAAATGAAGATGATGCTACAAAAAGGATCACATTTATTATTAAACAATAGTTCACCAGTGAATGTTTAAGAAAAAAATGCCTGAAAACTTCACTTAGAGGACAGAAAACACTTCCTACATGTAGAAATAAAGTAGGTTACTAAAGCAGGAATTTTCCACAGGGTGTTGAGCTGAAACGTGAAATGCATAAGTATATACAAGAAAGAAAGAAAAAAACAAAATAAAAAAACAACGAAAAAAAACACATCTTGCTATGTAGTTTGAAGATGAATAATGGCCGCAAAAACTAGCTAACTTAGTAGATATTTGTAACCATATTATCTAGTTGAACAAGCTTCTACAACACTCTGGAGAAAATATTTCACTTACGGTAATGAGATTTTTGTATCTTAGGGGAAACTGAATCTATGTAAAAGTCATGCTGAAAAGAAAATCATGAAATATTTCTATTGCTGAAATAAGGGATTCAGAGAGTGGGTGGATATCAGCAAGTCTTAAACCTTATTGTAAGACAACTGGAAGATCTGCCCAACAAAATTGTACAGTATTTTCTCTTCCTTTCAACATAAATATACGAGTTAATAAAGTAATTAATTAATTTAAAATAATTTTAAAATCACAAAGTTGATAAAGACCCATAGAGTAACACTAAGTAGGATCACGGGATGGCAATATTTTGGTTTTTATTAGATAGAACTTAATAGGCATTTGGGAAAACAAACAAATAAACAAAAAACAGTTAAATAGAAAAATCACCATTTTGGCACCACTGCAGATAATCTATTAACAATGGGAAGTGTTAATTGATATGTGATGGGGATTTAACTTTCTTCCTACAATTATTAGATTTAATATATTTTTTTGCATTTTAAAAAGATTAAATCTCTTTACTAATATGCTTTGACCATAAACCTATATTGTCAATCTCTCAAACACATAGGTGACAGCAGTACAAGTGGAAGATTTCAGAGATAATGATACAAACTCATGAGAAAGTAACTTTCTTCCTACAATTATTAGATTTAATATATTTTTTTGCATTTTAAAAAGATTAAATCTGTTTACTAATATGCTTTGACCATAAACCTATATTGTCAATCTCTCAAACACATAGGTGACAGCAGTACAAGTGGAAGATTTCAGAAATAATGATACAAACTCATGAGAAAGGTGTAATTGACTCAGAGTGAGAGACATAGGAATATTGTTTATCTTTTCAAGAGTTTGGCAACAGTTTACTATGACACTAATACTTACTGGATTTAATTGAATTGAACAGGTTTTGAAATATGAACGATTCATTTAAAGACTGAAACATTTAATGCTAACATACTAGCAGCATTTCTCAGATTTCCATTGGTATAAAAATAGAAAATGTTATGAAATATCATTCTAACATTATTGAGGTGACTTCCTTTTTCTGTGTTTTTGAATTGATACTTCAGATCTAATGCTGCAAATTGCATTCTGAGTGCATGCAATTGATTTTCAAACCTCTTATATCCTGATTGCAATGTTTAAACCGTTATGTGAGACATATTTCCTGCAACAGTATAGACTGCTTTTTGCTTTACATGGGCAATAGGTTAAATAGTAGGTTGACATTAAAAGAAATAAATATTCAAGCATAAAGTAAATTAGAAAGTCATTGATATTAAGATTTACAATGACATATTTTTCTTAAGTGTTAAAACAAATATTGTGTTATATTTTTCTGATGCTAATACAGCTAGCATATGAAGAGCAAAGCATTGATTACATTGACCCCAATAATGATGAAATTATAATCTTTGCAAGAATGAATTAAAGCATATTCTAACCTTCTCATCATTTCACTTTTTTATGGTCAGAATATCATTACTCAAAAGTGAAAGAAATATTTTGAAATGGGTTCTTGCTCAGAGTTATATTTCAGTTTCTCATTAGATTGAAATTTAAAGGATAAGAAAGAGAGGATGGTGATGAATCTACCAAATCCCCACTTTTAGTTTCTTATATGTAATACTCATATGGTTGAAGAAACCAAGAAAACAACCTATTTTGTTTCAGTAGCAAATCTGTCAATCTGTTGTTGGGGCAGATGTATAATATATGTTATTGTAATACTGCCACATTTAACTTATGTGCAAAATGCAAGGAAGATTTTGTTTTAAAGGCAAAACATTACAACCTGAGAATTTAATTAAAAATATCAAGTGAACAAAAATTATGAGAGTCTGTGAACATTAAACTAGATGAAATTGGAAACCTTTATTAAGAAAAATTAAATTATATCACCCCTTGATTTGTTGAACATAATAATGCTTATTGAAATGAGTCAAATGACATTTTTTCTTATAAAGGTCTTTCTGATATATGGCATTTGAAACATACTCTATTATTCATAATCATTAATGCTTAATTTCAAAGATCATTTATGATGTGCTTTGTAAAAAGTCTGGATTTAAACTCAGGTTCGCTTGCTTGATTGATTTGGTAAATGTAAAGAAAGACACCGCTTCATCACAATTCATACAACAGATGAAATCTAAATTGCTCCAAGGTGAATTCCCAAATCTATATAATGTGCTCATTTTTAAAGAATAAAAAAAATGGCTTGACTTTTGCTCATTTGTTTCCAAGAACAATTGGCACTGTAATACCACCATTTATATTTGTGCCAAGCCACACATTTTTTGGTCTCTTTTTTCATATAATTCAACTTAAAAATACATATGTTGTCCTACCGTGTGCTAGGCTCTGTTCCATTTTCCCAAGATAAATCAGTGAACCAAAGACACCTTCATTTATGGACCTTATATTCTAGTGGTAACAAAGAGACAGATAACGATAAACATAATACATATATGATTAAAAGGCAATGAGCCTTCTGGAATAAAAGATAAAGTAGAGCAAGAAAAGGGTTTGCAATTGTAGGTTGGGCCTGGGGTGGGTTGCAATTTTATTTAGGCTGATAAAAGTAGGCCTCTTTTTTGATATTTGACCAAAAAGTTCAAGAGGTAAGGGATTTAACCATGAGATACTTGGGGAAAATTGGTCCAGGCAGAGCCAGAGCAAAATCCTGAGTGGAACTTGTATGTCACACTCGCAGAAGCCTATGAGACCAGTGTGGTTGGGGAAGGAGAGGAGTGAACAGAGAGAGAATAATTTGATAACTAAGAAGAGATAATCACTTGGGGGATTTAAGTCATTTTAAAGAATTTGGCTTATAATCAGAGTGAAATGGGAGGCTAATTCAAAGTTTTCAGGAAAGGAGTGGAAAGATTGAACTTAGGTTGTTTTTTTTTTTTTTTAATTGGTTATGAATATTCATGAGATACAAAGTTGATTGTTACCACTTGTGCCCAAGATGTGAAAGCCAGATCCATACTGGCAGCATGCCCATTACTACAAATTGCGATTTTACCCTATTTTTTAACAAGGATTCTACATGGTTACTGTAAGGCCCCATAGAAGACCCCAAAGGAGGCACTCCCTAAAACATGGCGCTTTTCTCTTCCAGGTCCTAACAATCTCGCCGGCGCCAAGGTGCAGCCTATCAGAAATTATTACTCGCCCCCGGCCAATCAACTACCACCCCATGTACTAACCACCCTCCCCCAGAACCTGGCTCTATACAAATGTATGCTTCTCCCCCGAAAAAAGCGGAACTTCTCCGGTGAACTGTCAGCTTGGGTCCTGTCGTCCTTTCAGTTACCACATAGATAAATCATGAAAGGTGGATAAGGGTCTAATCAGGTCATCTAGGTATGAGCTATCACTGTAATTCAAACAGGGAATGATGGGTCAAATCCAAATGAGTATACTGTTTTAGTCTGTTTTGTGTTGCTGTAACAGAATACGTGAGACTGGGTGATTTATAAAGAACAGAGGTTTAATTGGCTTACGATTCTGGGACAGTTGCATCTGGCACAGCCTCAGGCTGCTTCTACTCATGGCAGAAAGTGGTAGGCAGCCGGTGGGTACAAGCAGATCACGTGGTGAGAGGAAGCAAGAGAGAGAGAGAGAGAGATTGGAGGTGCCAGGTTTCTTTAGACAATCAGGTCTCACGGGAACTAAAAGAGCGAGAACTCACTCACTACCCCTCCTCCCCCAGGGAGAGCATTAATCCATTCATGAGGGATCCGCCCCCATGACTCAATCAGTTTCCAACACTGCCACATTGGAGATCAAATTTCCACATGAGTTTTGGAGGGGACAACACATCCAAACTCCATCATATACCTATTTAAGAAAATATCATGAAGCATCTTTGAATAGGAGAGTATTGTGTTTACACACTGACCAAATCCAATACACAAAGAGTTTTAAAATGTTATTACTTAAATTGTAAATTTAGGAAAACACATTCACTTGTCTTCTATGGGGAATCACTTCTGTCAAAGCACTTTTGATATAACTGCACTTCAGTGTGAATTATTTGGTGTGCAGATTATATAATATGCTTTAAAATATACCCAACTGGTACATAGTAAAATTGAAGAGGAGAACTTAGCAGGGCTTATTTCACAATCCCTGTTTTTAAAACATCTTTATCTTTTGTTCTTCCAAAGCATGTTTCCAAAGAGGCCCGATAGTTTGAGCAGCAAGTACAATGATTAGGCGTGGGTCACAGGGGATTCCACAGTTGGCTTACAAAATTGAACTAGATTTGAAAAAGAAAAATATGCTTTACCACAATTTATTTTCATGTCACTCTTGTGCATGCCGTGTTTAATAAGGTCCTAGCTTCCTGACGCTTTTACAAAAATGCAATATTTATCTAATTAGCCATTATCCAAGACTCCATCTAGTCATTCTTCCAATCTGCACCACTATAATTTTGAACTCTGTTACTCCACATTTTAACTATTATTTACTTTTTATGTAACAAGTACGACAGGCCCAATGTTGTTACAAGAATTCTTACATTGACAGTTTAGAAAAATTGTATACATTAAAATGGTCTTTTCTCACCAAACCCATGATGTATTTATTATAAAGAAAATATATTGGACTTCATTCAAATTTGTGTTAATATTTTTTACAAGATTGCAAAAACATTTTGATAAATTAATAATTTAAA
Source organism: Galeopterus variegatus (assembly GCF_000696425.1). Classification (NCBI taxonomy): domain Eukaryota; kingdom Metazoa; phylum Chordata; class Mammalia; order Dermoptera; family Cynocephalidae; genus Galeopterus; species Galeopterus variegatus. The sequence goes on from NW_007729995.1 coordinate 17,124, forward strand.
AATATATTATAAAATATAAATACATTTTTTTCAAAATATACACAGAGGTTCCATTAGTAATGAATAATTATTGAATAATTAACAAATTAGGGGGATGGAGCTCAGACAAACAAATTTTGGTAAAGTGAAACAAAACATAAACAAACATTATAAATATCTGGAATGTAGAGACTCCTCAGCTTCACCACTAGCTTATAATACTGTCTTAAGTACTTCTCTTATTCCCTCCAGCTGTCAGCATTCACTGTTCGTAATATCCTTTCTTTTTTATTCCCACATATGTATACCAAAAAAGCCCCCAAAACAAACAAACAACAACAAAAAAGCCAAGCACAATGCATTTCACTAAGCTCATTCTAATATCAGATAAACAATAATATGTGAATGAAGATGCAATCAGAGTGGTAAGTTATTTATCAAAACTTTTAAATTATGCAGTCTCTTTAAGAAAGCTTAAGAAAAACACAATCCTTAATATTAAAAAATAATAATTTCATTATGGAATTTAATATGTCTAACGTGACTTATTCTGACTTCCTGCTCCTTGAATAAAGTTTTGCTAAGTAATGCCTTCAATTTCTAGGATTTTAACAATTTATTGGGATGAGAAACTATGAATAGATGCCCACACCACAAACTGAAACAAAGACAAAGATTGAGAGCAGCTGGAAGTTAGGACCACAATGATCTAGACGCTAACAGATAGTTACTAAAATCTTTATCCATGGAATACACATTTTATTTCACTAAATGGCTCTCTATAAACACAACGAAATACATGATTGGACAGGTATTGTGAAAAGCATATTTCTAAAGTATTTTATGGTATAGTTACAATTCATTTGCCTGACTGCCATTGCTTATAATCTAGTCTCAAGCTGCATCACAACGATTTTAAAAGTACAGAAGTTATGAATTTACTATAGATCTGTGCCCTTGCATCTCCAGCCAGGAGTTGTTGAGAACAAAGAGATAGTAAAGTGTCACACGAGTGAAGAACAGCTACTGCTTCTTTAATACTTGTAATAACTGGGCCCTGGTTCAAAAAATCAAAACAAATTACTTGGAAGTAATTTTTTAAAAAAGAAACATAAATACTCTGAAGCTATTGAATCTTAAAAGTTAATTACTCTGAGCACAACTCAGCATAATTTTCTCCTATAAAAATATTTTATATTAAAAGCTAGGACGTTTGCTAATGTCAAACAAATGACTGCACCCTTGGTGACAAGATTAACTTTTCATTTTATTAATTCTTTACTGATTCCAATTAATAAAGATAAATCTGAAATATATTCTATATGGCACTTAATTTTCTGAATTTGAAATATATTTGGAGCTAAAGAAGAAGTGAAGGACGTAAGCATTCCTGTAAGACTTCATACTCTTTTCCAAAGACACACGATGAATTAGACTGAGAGTAACACACCATGGCTCAGAAACTTCCTTTTCCCCACCCTCTAGTAAAAGTTATTATGTAATGACCCATAGCCTACTGTCTATCAGTGGTGATAGTCATAGAGTAGACACATTAATTTACATTAAAGACAAAGTAACTGATCATATCAGTGCTATTTTCTACCTACCATTATCCAAGCATCACTTTCCATTTTTCCAAGTTATACAATTTAGTACAGTAATTTAATTAATTAACCACCCCCACGATTCTTTTAATCCATTATCTTTAACACTTCACTTTCCATCACCACCGTCTGTCTTGGTTTGGGTTCCACTAAAGGAGACACTGAGATAAGTGCTTGGGTTCCTGTGGTTTGTTTGGAAAGTGCTTCTAGGAAGAAACAATTAAGTATGTGGGAGAAGTGAATTAAGGGACAAAAGCAAATAAGTTGTGTAATAATGAACTTCATTTCACAATGTACAAACGGAGCACAGTCTTAGTAACAACTCACTGTGGAGCTCTGGAAAGCACACTTCAGAATTTTCCATAGCAGGATGTAGAAGTTGGAGAATTTACCCAATGACTCTGCACTTGTTGGTTGAGGTTTGCATCTGGGGTTAAATTCTTATTAATGTCAGACTATACAACATATAAGCTGATTAAACTTTTGAAGTACTAGAGAAAGGCTTGAGGCACATCAGCTGAGAACCAATGACACTTGAGGTAGGAAGCTATCAGTATGCATGTGAACTGTTCTCGGCACCTGCAGGTATAACTAGAAGTTGGAATGAGGGGATGTGATGCAGAGCCTTGATGTTCCCTTATATTTTCATCTTATCTGGCATAGGTTGCATGGAGCAGCACTTTCAATGCTGACTTGACTCACTCTTCATTCTCCTGGATTATTCACCCTCTGCTGTCTCCTCTGGCCACACAAGGACCTTGTGTAAGACTAGCTATCCACTTTCTGGATCTACACTCAACTAGCTGATTATTGCCAGAGAAACTGTGATGAATAGATTCATTTCAAGTTTACGATCATATTCTCAAATTTTAACTGCAGAAACCTGGATAATTCCCTGACAGTTCCTCCATGTTACTTTTTCTGTTCCCTAGAGGAATGTTTTAGGCGTCATGCTAAGTTGTTACCTGACACCATAGTTCATACACAAAGCAGGTACAAAGTATGTGCATCTGGTTTGCAAGTATCTGAACCCATCCCATCAGCCACATCTCCTATTACTCAAGAAAAGTAGCCCTTTCTGACTTAAACCCAGACATTCCACATATCCATTCTTGTCGGGTCTGCCGCCAGCAGCTGACCCGTACAGCCCTAGCCTCGTTCCTTTCAGTGGGTGAGCGAATGGCCTGGGATTCCTCTTTCCCTCCAGTCCCCTTTTGAAGGAGACAAGGGAAGAGACCCGTGAAGAGAGGTGAGCACACCATCGGCCCCAAACCAGCCCAGTTAAAGGACACTCAGATGCAGTAGGGATTCTGTCAAGCAGTTCCGTTTATTAACACACAAGCATTGGCTTTTAAAGGTAAATGGCAAAGGTAGGTTTTTTACATCCTCCAATCAGCTTAAGGGTTAAGGGCATGCATCCTGTCTCAATACCTAGCTATTGTAATTATGCAGTGTTCACAAGTGTGGCCAATAAGGGCTAAGGCAAGGTTCCCGCAGACACTCCCACCCTGCTTTCTCCTGGCGCCATCTTAGGCTGCCAAGTTAATCCACTTGTAACGTCACTTTAAGGTGGTGTTAGTTTTTTAAAGGCCCAACACATTCTTACTTTTTTAGGGACTTCACTTTTGCGGTCATTGTATTTCTTTGCTCATCATCATATACACATATCTAATATTCTCCATCTTAAAAAGCAAAATAAAATAAATCCCCTTGAATGCACATAGATTTCTGTAGGCACCTACTGTCTCCATTTCCCCATCACTTGTTCTCTGTCCCAACAACTCCAACTTTATCCCCATGAGCACTGAAATAACTATTATCCTGTTCACAAATTAACATTTTGCCAACCTCTATAATTAGTACTTGGTCTTCTTTATCCTTGACCTCACAGTGACATTTGACATAATTGATCAACCCACTTTTCTTAATATAATTTTTCTCTAGTTTCATTGCGTTTTACTCACCTAGGGCTCTTTGTTGTTGTTGTTGTTGTTTTTTTCTTTACTGAAGACGTGGTTGCTTTTGTGTTTGGTTGTTTGCTTGTTTTCTTCCACGGTCAAACTAAATACATTTTTACAGTCTCCGCTGATGAATCTTTCCACTCTGCTACGTCTTCAAGGGTGCGGTACTGCAGGGCCCAGTTCTCAGCTAAGTCCCTGCTCTTCACTCCATTGATACCTTCTCCTCGCCTCAAAATTATCCAGTCTCTGGGGTATTATAAAAAAATGTTCTGATGACTCATTTTTCTATCTCCAACTCTTCTTTCTTTCCTAAATTCCAGACTTTAAAAAGATCTAACATTCTGTTCTTTCCCACTTCAATATGTAATCACATATTAAACTTAAACTGGCCGATGCCAGTCTTCTCTTCTACCCAAGACTCCTCCATTTCATTTAAAGATTGTGTGTGTGTGTGGTGTGTCTTTGAAAACAAAACATGTTCAAATAATGTAATATGAGGATTATGAATGTAAATGGAAAGAAAAAACAATAGAATAAAATCTCTTTTTAAAAAAATCACGTGTCTTTTAATTGACAAAAATCGTATGTATTTATGGTAGAAACACGATGTCTTGAAATATGTATACATTGTGGAATGACTAAATTGAGTTAATTAACACATGTGTTACCTCCAAGACTGTTTTTATGGTGAGAACACTTAAAATCTACTTTTTAAAGTAATTTTCACATGTAAAACACATCATTATTAACTGTAGTCACCATGTTGTGCAATAGATCTCTTGAATTTTTCCTTTTGTCTAATTGAAATTTTGTGGGTTTTTGAAGGAAATGGTTAATGGACTTCTGTGGTCAGCACCCAAGAACGTGTTTACCTGGCGAACTCGCATATGAGTTAACCAAGAAATGTCAAGGATTGCAAACAATCCTTGAGAATGCTTGAAGTTGTGAGAACACTTTCTTGGGATGTTCCCAGAAGACACAATATAGATAACCAAGTGGTTGAGAAGGGAGGTAACAGCCTTCTGCTCTTGAGAAAAGTATAACAGAATTCATGCATTAATGCTTATCTTGCATGCACAAGCTTGCTAAATGAAATAAAAGCTGTAACAGCTACTCGCCTGAGAGAGCAGTAGCCCTCAGCTCTTCACCTGCATCTCGTCTGCTGTGTCGTCCTTCGCGTCTCTGATCATTTTAATCAACAGGTTTTGAGCATCATTTCCCCAACCCATCCCCCTACCATCTCCTGGTAACCACCTTCTACTCTTTATTCGCATGAGTTTGGCTTTTTTAGAATCCTTATACAAGTGAGATGATGTGGTATTTGTCTTTTGTGCCTGGCTTATTTCACTTAACATAGTGTCCTCCATGTCACAAGTTAGAGAATTTCCTTCTTTTTTTAATAGTAAATAGTATTACATGGTATATATGGATGACATTTTCTTATCTATTCATCCAGTCAGGAACTCCTAGGTTGATTCCATATCTTGGCTATGTAGATAATACTACAATGAACATGGGAGTGCAGGTATCTCTCGACATACTGATATTGTTTCCTTTGGATATACACCCAGTAGTGGAATTGATAGATCATTTAGTAGGTTTATTTTTAATTTTTCGAGAAACCTCAATATTAGTTACTATAATTGCTCTACTAATTTAAATTTCCACCAGAATTTTGCAAGGGTTTCCTTTTCTCCACATCCACACCAACACTTGTTGTCTTTTGTCTTTTTGATAATAGCCATTTAAACAGGCATGAGGTGTTATCCAATTGTGGTTTTAATCTGTATTTCCATGATGATTAGTGATGTTAAGCATTTTTTCATATACCTACTGGCCATTTGTACTTGTATGTCTCCTTTTGAGAGATGTCCATTCAGGTCTTTGGCCCATTTTTTCGCTGGATTATTTGTTTTCTTGCAATTGAGTTGTTTGAGTTCCTTATCTATTTTGGATATTAAGCCCTTATCAGACATATGGTTTGCAGACATTTTCTCCCATTCTGCAAGTTGTCTCTTCACCGTGTTTATTGTTTCCTTTGTTGTGCAGAAGATTTGCAATTTGATAGAATCCCATTTGTCTATTTTTGCTTTTGTTGCCTGTGTTTTTGGGGTGAGAACTAAAAAAAATATTGCCCAGACTAATATCTTGGGGCTTTTCCTCTATGTATTTTTCCTAGTAGTTTTACAGTTTCTGGCCTTACATACAGGACTTTAATTCATTTTGAGTTTATTTGTATATATGATGTAAGATGAGGGTCTAATTTCATTAGAATTCCAGGTGACTGGACCAGGAAAGAGTTGCAGCTTCAAGTCCAGAATACAGGCTTCATTATCCCATTAAAATTCATTTACAAAATACAAATTTTTGAGTTTATTTGTATATATGATGTAAGATGAGGGTCTAATTTCATTAGAATTCCAGGTGACCGGACCAGGAAAGAGTTGCAGCTTCAAGTCCAGAATACAGGCTTCATTATCCCATTAAAATTCATTTACAAAATACAAATTTGAAGGATACATTGCTAAGAATTTCAAGACTGCAACCCAGATCATTAAACTCTAAGTGCAGGCCTTTCTTAGGTTTGGGCTCTGGGCAACTGTAGTAGTTGTTCACCCCAAAATCCAGCCCTGCCTGGATAGAGTGGGAAATCCCAAGAGTGACTGAGAATGCATTTATCACACATATTGCTTGATGAAGCTGGGAACAAAGAATTGGCTGATTTTAAGAAAACAGTGATTATTTCTTACACATTTTATTTATAAAAGAAGATTCATACAAAATATTCATATGTTCAGACACACTCAATTGACTTACAATAAATTTTATGATTAAGGGCTTTCGCAATATATCATAAATGAAATTAGCATTCTCTAGTTCACAAAAGTCAAAAATGTCAGATTTGTTTGTTCAAAGCATGCATCATGTGCTATACTTGCATAGCTTTCCTAAACCTTCTGAGGCTCAGTTACTTCAATTTCCAAGTGCTTATAATAGTTGAACCTAACTTACTAGGCTGTTGATAAGATTGAATAACATAATGCAAGGCATTGATAAGAGTCAAGCACATAGTAAGAGCTCAATAAATATTAATGACTTATTATTATTATTGCCATCATTATATTTCTAATTTGTGTTTACTATAAGTAGTGGTTCAATAAGTTTCCTTGTACCAAACATTTTTAATAATGTCTCACTCAAACAGATTTCTAAAAGAGAAATGATTAGTTTAATGAGCTTTTTTTATTGTTAAGCCCCTTGACAAATGAGCCAATATATATATGTATATACTTCCAAATGGGTTTTAAAATGTATATTTAATAGATAATACTCCCACTTGCTGGGTAGGGAACACTCTATTTTACAGATAATTCTAGTTTAATAGCTTAACACTCCAATATTTAGAGGGGTGTGTGCGTGTGTGTGTGTGTGTTTCTCCCTTTAGGCTCCTGATGAGTGAATTTTGAGAGGCTTAGCTTCAAAATCAATAGCAAATGGTTCTAGAGGAGACATTTCTGTTTTTACCAAGTGACTCTGTAATAACACAGCACACTGTACTGACAAGATGAGATGGATGTCGAATTAGCTCAAGCCATTCTAAAGCAACTCAAACAATCTGAGTGTTCTTATGTAATGTACTTGTAAAATCAATATAAATTTTTGACAGAGTACTTAGCCATTTTCCATATTTGTATCAAGTGGCTTGGTGAGTGCCATCCTTCTTGATGTCCTATTCAGCATGAGGATCTATTTCAGGACATCAGACATAGTTTGGCTTAATGATTTCATGATAGCAATTCCTGCTTGCTGCTGATCCAACACATAGCCAGGATTACTTTATGTTCACCTTCTGGAATTGCAAAATAGTCCCAATAAATATGGGATTTGTGAGTAAATAATGACTGTAATGGCATAAGGCTCATTTCCATGCCCCTGGCAATCTCTCAACTGGACACTCCCTTCAGTTACTGTTTAAGCCGAGGGCAAATTGGAAACCACAAGCAAACAGGACAATTTTGTTGCTATAAAGAGATGAGTCACAACTGTGGCATAATGTAATAAGGAATCAAACTAGAGCAGCTAACCCATTATGTTAAAAGTTGATATCATGTCAGTAGACTGGCTGATAGTTTATATAAGCTATCTCCAGTGTTTAGTGGAACAATTTAAAATATAAAAAATGACTTCATATTAAGAATATAAGTTTTTATAAAAAGAGCCTCTTTCAAGAACTTTGACATGTAGTGATATTTAAATATTAACTTGGTTCAATGTTAATATATAAATTGTTCTGAAAAAAGGTAACTTTAAGGTTTTTACTTCCATCCTTAGTACACATCACCTAACAAATGCATCAGATTTCTTAGTTGACAGAGATGATTCTCACCTAGTCATCAATAAAATATGATTTTTCATCATGCAAGATAAATGTATCAAAATATGAATCATATACAAAC
>NW_007729995.1:25359-26426 GCF_000696425.1 Galeopterus variegatus
AATGTTAATATATAAATTGTTCTGAAAAAAGGTAACTTTAAGGTTTTTACTTCCATCCTTACCTACACATCACCTAACAAATGCATCAGATTTCTTAGTTGACAGAGATGATTCTCACCTAGTCATTAATAAAATATGATTTTTCATCATGCAAGATAAATGTATCAAAATATGAATCATATACAAACCACATAGTAGAATAGAAGATGCAGTTGTGTCTTGAGAGTGGATTTACATTGTTTGCTGTTACTCAGTTTTCACAAAAGAATGAAATATTAATAATCAAATAATATTCTAACTAGTATGTAAACTAAGCAAAACCAAAAAAATGAAAGGTAATAAGAAAAGGAAAACAAGGGGAGCATGTAGACTACTACGGAAAATGTTGCTAAATAAATTTCCTATTACAGCTATTTGCAGGGACTCAGTTCTGATCAAAAATGAAATATTAGTATTCTTTATGATTTTTTATTAGTTATGAATATTCATGGCATACAAAGTTAATTATCACCACTCGTGCACAATATGTGGTCAGATCCATATAGGCAGCATGCCCATTACCACAAATTGTGATTATACCCCATATCCCCCACCCAGTTATCCCCGACTTCCCTCCCCATTCCCCTTTCTCCACTCCACTTTGTATCCCTATGTATGTTCTCTCCCTCTGCAAGTCCAGCACACCACTGTGGGCTTTCTTTCCTTCCTTCTTTATCTCTTAGCTCCAACATATGAGTGAGCACATGTAGTACTTATCCCTCTGTGCTTTGCTTATTTCACTCAACATAAGTTTTTCCAGGCTCATCCATGTTGTTGCAAATGGGAGAATTTCATTCTTTTTTATGGCAGAGTAGTATTCCATGATGTATATACCACAGTTTCCTTATCCAATCATCCATTGATGGACATTTAGGTTGATTCCATGTCTTGGCTATTGTAAATAGAGTTCTGATGAACGTGGGAGTGCAGGTATCCCTTCAACATGATGATTTCCATTCATCTGGGGATATACCCAGAAGAGGGATTGCTGGATCATATGGAAGATCTATCTGTAGTTGTTTGACAAA
>NW_007729995.1:27164-28389 GCF_000696425.1 Galeopterus variegatus
AAAATTTCTCCCACTCTGTAAATTGCCAATTCACTCTATTGATTGTTTCCTTTGCTGTGCATAAGCTTTTTAGTTTGATATAGTCCCATTTGTTTTTTGTTTGTTTGTCTGTCTGTCTGTTTGTTTGTTTGTTTCTTTTGTTGCTTGTACTTTTGGGCTCATGTTTATAAAGTCTGTGCCCAGACCTAGTTTCTGATGTATTCCACCTATATTTTCCCTTAGTAATTTTATAGCTTCAGGTCATATACTTGTCTTTAATCCATTTTGAGTTGACTTTAGTATATAGTGACTGAAGCATGTTTAGTTTCATTCTTCTCCATATGGAGATCCAGTTATCCTGGCACCAATTACTGAAGAGGCAGTCTTGTCCCCGTTGTATGTTTTCATTGCCTTTGTCCAATACCAGAAGGCTGTAAGCCTGAGGAGTGATTTCTAGGTTCTCTATTCTGCTCCACTTTTCCAAGTGTCTATTTTTATGCTAGTACCAAGCTGTTTTGGTTACTCTAGCTTTGTAGTATAATTTGAAGTCACGTAGTATTATCACTCTGGCTTTATTTTTTTTGCTCAGGATTGCTTTGGCTATTCTTGGTCTTTTGGTGTTCCATATGAATGTTGACATTATTTTTTCCATTTCTGAAGAATGCCATTGATTATTTTGATGGGGATTGCATTGAATCTGTATATTACTTTGGGTTGTATAGACATTTTCACAATGTTAATTCTTCCAATCCAAGATCATGGAATGTCTTTAAATCTTTTTGTGCCTTCTTTAATTTCTTTCAGTGGTGGTTTGTAGTTCTCATTGTAGAGATCTTTCACCTCCTTGGTCAAATTGATTTCTAGGTATTTTTTTAATTATTATTTATTGTGACTGTTATAAACGGGCTTACTTTCTTGATTTCTCTTTCTGTTAGCTCATTATTGCAAAATATAAATGCAACTGATTTTAGGGCATTTATTTTGTATCTTGCAATGTTACTGAAATTATTAACCACCTCTAGGAGTTTTTTTGATAGAGTCTTTAGGTGTTTCTGATTTTTATTATTTGGATCTTCTCTCTTCTTTTTTTTGTTACCCTAGCTAATGGTTTGTCTATTTTATTTATCTTCTCGAAAACCCAATTTTTTGTTTAATTGATCTTTTCAATCATTTTTTGTCTCTATTTCATTTAGTTCTGCACTGATATTAATTATTTCTTTCTGTCTACTACCTTTAGGATAGGATT
>NW_007729995.1:29909-34616 GCF_000696425.1 Galeopterus variegatus
AAAAACAAACAAAAAAATATATAGAATATAACAACACCAAGGAGACATCATTTTTGTGATTAGCTTATTGTCATCTTGCTATTGGAATCTCTCTATTGCCTACTCAACCTGTAAGCTTTGATGAAGAAACCCACCTTGTTGGAGTAGCCTAAATGTCAAGGAACTAAAGGTAGCCTCTTGAAAACAACCAGTGCTGTATATTGAGTCTGAATGTTTATGCACTAACCTCCTCTCCCAATTCACATGTTGAAACCTCATCTTATGTGATGGTTTTTGGAGTTGTAGCCTTTGGTAGGTAATTAGGTTATAAGGGCAAAGCCTTAATGAATGGGATTAATGCCCTGATAAAAGACACTGTAAAAAGCTCCCTTGTTCTTCTGGCATGTTAAAACACAGCAAGAAGATTGTTTATGAACCAGAAAGTTAACAATCACCAAACACCAAAATTGTGGCACTTTGATCTGGGACTTCCCAGCTTCCAGAACTGTCATAAAGAAACTTCTGTTGTGTATAAGGCACGCAGTCAACCTACAGTGGTTTGTTATACCAGCCCACACAGACTAGGACAGCAGCATGGAACAAAGGCTCTCAGTCAATAGTTCTTGAGAAACTGTATCCCACCAGGAACCATGTAGGTTAGCTTAAAAGTGTATATTTCCCTAGCTGAAATTCAGACCCCTAGGACTGGACAACTTGATTTCCCTTTTGTGAAAGACTATAAAGCAGAGAACACAGGTAAGCCATGTCCAGAGTCTTGACCCATAAAAATGATGAGGTAATAAATTTAACAAATACATGTTGTTTTAAGTTGAGAAGTTTGGGAGTATTTCACTATACAGCAATTTACAGCTAACATACACACACAAACATGCACATACAAGCTGAAAAAAATAAAATATGTGATATTCGAAATGCTTAAACATCCCAACACCCCCCCAAAAAAAAGACAGAGAGAAAAGGTAGGGAAAAGGAGATTATCATTTTTTTCTTTGAATCTTGGACTTTCTGGTATTGTAATCTAACTATATACACACACACACACACACACACACACACACATACATACACACACACACACTTCAAGTGTATTTCAAAAAGTTTGTGGAAAAACACAATTAAAAGAAAATAAGTGCTTGTGTGTGCACATGCACATATATATATATAAATAATTTAGTTGATGTTGTACTTTTAGGGAACTGTCTTCTAGTTACTTCCTACAAATCTTCTATGGAAGTTTCTATCTGTGTATTCCTCTAGGCTTTTATGTCCCTGTATTTGCCTATGCATGTGCATCACGATCAATTACTAAATATTTAATATAAAAGCATAATCCTTAGGAAATTAATCATTGTATTCCAGCTGTAAGATTAATACCAATCAACAACAAGTATCTTTCTACTTCTTGTTCCCGCAAAAAAGTACATTTGCCCATTGGAAAAATTATATGGAGATGCTGAAAAAATGGAGGGATGTGTGAAAAGATGTTGTGAAAATACATCTGCAGTGAAAGTATGTCACGGTATTGGGGCAGAGGATGTTGAATGACTCCAGGCATTCATAAGATGAAATATATTTGGTGTACCTACATTTGGTGTACCTTGGTTTGTGATATTTTATGTGGGTTTTGATTCATGAAAACAGAGTAATTCAGCATGTCTTACATTTTGAGTCACACTGAAAAATTCAGACACTTTTTTAATAAGCATCTAACTTGACATAAATTTTCCCCACATTGGATTTCTTCTGATTCATTTCTGCTAATCCTTCAACACCTAAGTCAAATGGTACATCCATTAAAATTCCTTTTCTAAACCTTGGTCTTTCTAATACCCTTTCTCTGCATTCCTTAGAGTTATAAACAGTTTAGTTTGGTGCTTCGCCAATTGCCATGTTCTGCTAGTTTCCCATAAAACTCTCACTAGTATCCGTAGCTGGGTTAATAAGATCTTTTCATCATGCCGCTGAATGTTCAGAGAAATAATCTATCTTTCAGTTAACACACCACCTTCCAAGACCCCTAATACCTTGAAGCTGTTGTTGGATAAGACACCATAAATGCTGCCATTGCATGATGAGACATGAATGAAGTTAATTTGTTTTGAAAGCAAAAACAATGTTGTTTCCCTTGGAAGATTATTAGTTGAGAATATTCTACCAATAGATGGAATTACATATGAGTATGTCCTAAAGTTTCTCATGCTTATCCTTCTTGAATATTAGGTGTGAATAAAGGGGTACTATGCCACCACATCACGCCAATATTTACACACTCCGATTCCAGTCTGATTGTCTAGAAGCCTCCTTTTAACCCCATTTCCCATCTGGAGTAGTCAAAGCCTCTGTAGAGAAGCAACCACATCAAGCAAGCAAGCACCAGCAATGTGTACCACCTCTTCATCCCCAGGCAGCTGTCTTAAAAATATGTCATACTTTTTCAAAGGTATCCTCTTTCCAACCCCCACATATAGATGAAGGACAAATTCATTTATCTGAGCCAACCAATGCTTTTTATCCATATCATATTCTTATTTCTATAAACAAATATTTAATTTTCCATCTCAGCTCCCAAACAAATACCTTTTAGGCCATAAGGATAGCAGACATATTATGATGTAATGCTTTTTAGAAAACTTTAGAGTAATGACAGGAGGAAAATGCATTTGCAATTACTCAATGTATCAATTGACCAGTGACAATAAAAAATGCTCAGCATAGTTTAAAGGTCGAAATTTCAAGACTCTAAAAACATAAATATAATAAGTCTAACTAAAAAATAGCCCAATCAACATCAAACAGCTATTACTGAGACTGGTGTATAAATGATTCTGGTTAATGTCTTTACTCTAAATCACACATATATGAGCCCTAAGAAGTTATTCTAAGTTGTATTACATATAATCATTATTTTATAGGAAATCAAACCTGAGAGGTTTCTCAGCAGTAGTGGTCATGGTATCACATCTGAGAGTAACAGCAAATATATTATTCCCCTGCTCTGAGATATAAGTAGGGTATTTTTGCCAACAAAATTTCTCATTTATGTGCTTCATTATTAACTGCTACAATCCCTCACCCCCCCCCTTTTTTTCTTTTCTTTTTTTAGCTATCTTAATAAATCAGTGACTCAAATGGGAGGGCCTATGTTTCAAATCTACTGCTCATCCACAGTTCAGGCAGCAAGAGAGGAATTGCTGCTCTTTCTTGTACTGTCTATTCTCAATTTGAAGGAAAGGTCGATGGAGCTGCCTCCATGACTAGTAGACACTACTTACTTCCATTTAGTCTTTGTTTACCCAATAAGATAAAATTCTCTCCATCTCATTTTACTTTAGATATTTTACATACAAGTTCAGAGAAATTGAAAGAGTGTTCTGCACATCAACACCCTACTATGCCAGCTCACAAAAATAACATTCCTGAACCCACTCCATTTCAAGAGAATGGAATAATGTGCATGTTGGGGAAAACTGATAGTCAGGAGGCCACCTCATCCTCCACCACTTTATTCCAAACACTGCATCCCCACGAGCTTTTCAAAGATATCCTATTTTCCATTCTCACATTTAGATGAAGAACAAATTTCATTTGAGCCAACTAAGGCTTTTTGTCCATACAATTTTCTCATTTCTGTTAAGAAATATCTATTTTCCCATCACAGTTCTCAAACAAAAATCTATTGAACCATAAGGGATAGCATACATCCATATGATGTAATGCTTTTTAGAACATTTTGGACTATTGGCAGGAGGGAAATTATAATTATATTTTCATGATAATATATAGCTGGGGAGAACAAATCAATATATTTTATTCCACACACTTAATAATATTATTTGCTGTTAATTTGGGTAAGCCATAAGCAGAGCCCCAAATGGATTATGTATGTATTGCATTCAGGATCCACTTGAAGCCACCTGGATTTCTTCCTGAGGGCCCTGTATAGTACAACTCCCAGCTGAATGTGGGAACTTCTCAAATCTAAGATCAAGGGATCTTACCTAAATCTATCTTGCCTGTTGACATTTTATACAGTCTTTCATTGAACATATCCATGCCTGCTTTTCTCAGGTAGCTATTTTCAGTGGCTAAACAAGAACATCAGTCTGTATTTCAGCCACTTTCTGAGCCAGTAACTATTAATTGTCCTCATGAGCCACTTAAATTTTACCTTGAGATTGCCACACAGAATTTTATAATTTTATTGACAGTGTAGGGTTATCCTCAGAAGCCAGTCATCTAAGACAGGCTTGACAAACCAGTAGAAAATTAATTGTTTTTAATTATCAGTTTGGTTTATTACTGTATATGTGATATGACTTTCATGGCCCCAACGAATATTTTTCCAGTGAAATTTTAGGCTGGTGCTTCATCAAAATTAATAATCCTAGACTACCAGATACACTATTATACTTCTCCAACATTTCTTGGCTTTTTATTTTGAGATAGAAATTATAATTGTATCTTTATTATAATAAATCAACTTATTTTTATAGTGGAGAATTAATGTATCATAAGAAGGAAATATCATAAGAGGAAATATCAATTATAGCATAACCTATCATCCAATTCATTTAAATAGACTAGCATTAGCCTTACCTATTGTTATTTTTATTTATTTATTTATTTATTTTTTTTGTCTTTTGTCTTTTTTCCATGTCCGGCAATGGATCGCAACCCTCAGTGTTGCCCCCGTACCGGACCGGGGAC
>NW_007729995.1:35202-42923 GCF_000696425.1 Galeopterus variegatus
CCGCACTTCCCAAGCGGCGCACTATCCAGTGCGCCACCGGACCGGCCCCAACCTATTGTTATTTTTAAATCAATTGCTGTTTAGGTTTCCTAATGATCTTTTGACATCTTTGACATGGTGGAGACTATGGGTGGAATGGCTTTAGGATAAACTGTTAGTCTCTATAAGCAAGTCACTATTTTCACAGTTTAGAGAGGAATGTTAGAAAATTTATCAGACTGCTGATATTAGTATATAATTAAATAGAAACTTTCTTGCTATTTATGTAATAAATTTATGGGAAGGATCAGTCAATTATGAAAGTTTCCATTTACAATGAGCAATTAAAAAGCAAAGGGTAGACTTGCCTGACATTTGACCACACACTGGCAATCCATTCACATATCACCTACAGCTAATTAGCAATCACATATACATGATGCCACCAGAAGGTGCTTTTTTGTTTGTTTTCTGTTATTTTTTCTCATTCTTAGCTTTGCAATCTAAATTATTTCCTTAACTCTAATTACTTTTTATGAGGACATCACTGTCCACTTCAAGTTTTACATTTTTCTAATATTTTTCTATTCTTCTGGGATATATCACAGTATATGGCCAGCACATAGAAACATTCACAATTTTATTTATATATATATATTTTATTTTAATTTATTGATATACAACATAGTTGGCTTTCATTTCTCTGTCCCAATTCCTCCTTTTCCTCCATTCCTCTCCCTACCCCCATCAACATCATATCTGTTCACTTGTCTTAACAAGTTCAAGGAATTGTTGTGATTGTTGTGTCTTCTTCCCCACCCCTATTTGTTTGTATTTTACTTATCTATCTTTATTAGCTTCAACAAATAAGTGAGAACATGAAGTATTTATTTTTCTTTGCCTGTCTCATTTCACTTAATATAATTTTGTCTAAGTCCATCCATGTTGCTGAAAATGGAAATATTTCTTTTTTTATTTTTTTTTTTTATTTAGCAGAGTAGTATTCCATTGTGTAGGTACACCACATTTTTCCTAACGACTCATCCAATGATGGGCATTTAGACTGGTTCCAATTCTTGGCTATTGAAAATAGAGCTGCATATGGGAGTACAGGTATCCCCTTGACATGATGATTTCTATTCCTTGGGTATATACCCAGCAGTGAAATATGGTAGATCTATCTGTAATTGTTAGAGGAACCTCCATACCATTTTCCATAAAAGCTGCACCATTTTTCAGTCTCACCAACAGTGTAGTAGGGTTCCTTTATCTCCTCATACTCACCAGCATTTGTGATCCTCATTCTTTTGGTTATTATCCATCCTAACTGGAGGGAAGTGGTATCGCAAAGTGGTTTTGATTTGCATTTCCCAAATACTGAGTGATGTTGAAAATTTTTTCATGTGTCTGTTGGCCATTCAAATATTTTCCTTTGAGAAATGCCTTGTCGGCTCCTTTGCCCAATTTTGAATTGGGTTACTTGTTTTTTTGCTGCTAAGTTGTTTGAATTCCTTGTATATTCTGGATATTAATCCTTTGTCAAATGTATACCTTGCAAATATTTTCTTCCACTCTGTTGGATGTCTTTTGGCTTTGTTAACTTTTTCTTTTGCTATGTAGAAGCTTCTAAGTTTTATATAATCCCATTTGTTTATTTTTCCTTTGGCTGCCTGTGTTTTTAGGGTCATATTCCAAAAATCTGTAACCCAATCCTACTTCCTGGAGTATTTCCCCTGTGTTTTCTTTAAAGAGTTTTATTGTTTCAGGATGTATATTTAATTATTTAATCAATCTTGAGTTGATTTTTGTATATGATGAGAGGTATGGATCTAGGTTCATTCTCTTACATATGAATGTCCAATTTTCCCAGCACCATTTATGGAAATCTCTTCTCCAGTGTGTAGTCTTGGTGCCTTTGACAAAGATCAGATGGCTATAGGTGTATTTCTGGGTTCTTTATTCTATTTCAGTGATCTGTGTGTCTGTTTTTATGCCAGTACCATGCTGTTTTGGTTATTATAGCTTTGTAATATAGTTTAAAGTAAGGTAGTGTTATGCCTCCTGTTTTATTTTATTTTATTTTATTATTATTTTTTCTCAGTATAGCTTTGGCTATTTGTGGTCTTGTGTCCTTCCATATGAATGTTAGGATTTTTTTTTTTTTCTCAGTATAGCTTTGGCTATTTGTGGTCTTGTGTCCTTCCATATGAATGTTAGGATTGTTTTGTTTTGTTTTTTTTTTCCAATTCTGAAAAAAAATCATTGGAATTTTGATGGGGATTATGTTGAATCTATATATCACTTTGGGTAGTATGGACATTTTCACAATGTTAATTCTTCCAAACCAAGAGCATGGGACATATTTCCATCCTCTTGTGTCTTCTTTAATTTCTCTCAACAGTGTTTTGAAATTCTCATCATAGAGATTTGTTATATCCTTGATTAAATATATTCCTAGGTATTTTATTTTTTGGTGGTTATTGTAAATGGGATAGCTTTCTTGATTTCTTTTTCTGCCAGTTTATTGTTAGAATATAGAGATGCTACTGATTTCTGCATGTTGATTTTGTATCATGCAACAAAAGAAAACTACAGGCCAATATCTTTAATGAATATTGACACAAAAATCCTCAACAAAATACCAGGTAATAGAATATAGCAACATATACATAAAATTATACACCATGACCAAGTGGGATTCATCCTAGGGATGCAAGGTGTTTCAACATATGCAAACCAATAAATGTGATACACCACATCAATAAAATCAAACACAAAAACCATATGATCCTCTCTATAGATGCTGAAAAGGCATTTGACAAAATTTAACATTCATTCATGATAAAGAATGTATAAATTGGGTGTAGAAGGAAGGCATCTCAGCACAATTAAAGCTATATATGACAAAACCATTGTGAATATCATCCTGAATGGAGAAAAATTGAAAGATTTTTTCTTAAGAACAGGAACTAGACAAGGATGCCTACTCTCACCACTCCTATTCCACTTAATGTTGGAAGTACTAGCCAGAGCAATCAGGGAAGAGAAGGAAATAAAGGGCATCCAGACTGGAAAAGATGGGGTCAAACTATCCCTTTTTGCAGATGACATGATCCTATATATAGAACAGCCTAAGGACTCTATAAACAGACTCCTAGAGTTAACATTCATAATTTTAAGTTTCAATAAATATGCTATCAAAATTTAAAGGAAGTTTGATATTATAATCCAGACATTTATCAAGAAAAATACATCCAAAAATATTGTTCAAAAAATAATGTTAAGGAGATATGTAACTTTGCCATATATTGACAGGAATTTTCTTAACATATATAAACGGCATTGAGTAAGAAAATGTGTATATTTTGTGTTCAAAGTGTAAGAAAATATAGCCAAAATGTGTTACTTACTTTGCTTTTAAAATTACAGTTTACAGTTGCTACTCACACAATCTCATTGTCATCTAGATTTTCTGTTAAATAATTCATTTCCTAAATGGCTCACCATCACAAAACATTAAAAGCCTTGTAATGCTCTTGTATTTCAATGGGTCAGAAAAATTCTTACTAATTAAATGAATTATTATAGTATAGTAGTGTGAATTAACTTTATATATTTGGCTAAAGACACTCAGACCATTTTAAGAATAATTTTTTAACTTTCCTTTTCTCAGACTTGAAGGTTACTCATAAAGAGCCAAATTGCATTAAACTGATTGAATTTACCTACTTTATGTTAGTGCTTTACAGAATAATTAAAAGTGTCTTTCTACAAAATCATTGTCAACAATGCTATCATCTGATCAATTCAGTCCAATTAAGAGGAACAAAAGATTACTGATTGTACACTTTAGTGAACACAATTTAACTTAATTCAATTTAAACATCCCTTTCACATTGTGATATTTTTTCAATTTTTATTGCTTTAATTTTCTAATTTCTTACTCTATTGTGTAGCATGCATTTTCCTGTATGTAGATGTTAATATCTATGTCTAAATCTGTTACTAGATTTTTAAAATTTCACACATATTATTTATACACTTCATGAACAAAGAAGAATTGGAAGTTAACATCTATATTGACATAATTAGGAAACTAGATTATATGTACTCCTCTAAAATTAAATGAATATTTGGGGTGAAATTAGGACAATAAATAAAATTACTTGAAGTTTAGTTTTATTTTAAAAATAATTTTATTTGGACAAATGCAGGCAGAAATTTGGAATGTATATTTCTATCTATATGTACCTGGATGTATGTAAAATTATAAATAAACATGTACACGCAAAATGGACTCTACATATTCTTTGGAAAAATAGTTCCTGTCAACTAATATATCATGACAATTTCCACAGGAGTTTATGCATGAACATATCTACTACATCTGCATTTGAATCTGAATTTATAACCAGTTACTAAGAGTTGAAATTTTGAATGATTCTAATATTGACTCTTATAAAATTTATTTGGTTTAAAGTTAGAAATAAACACCTAGAATATCTTTCTTACCATGGGGCATAGTAAACAGAGATATCTCCTTGAAGTAACAGCAAGGACAACTGAGAGAGAAAGGATCACGTTGAGTGTTAGTAATTACATATATCAAAGGAGAAATTGACCCAACCCTGGTTAATACTTGGGGATTAAGAGAAAGCCAAAATGTTTAAGTCATTCAAGTTTCATACAAACAAATACCTCAGCAATTCTCCTAACCAGATTCCCACAAGAATCCTTGTGACAATACCTGTAAATCCAGATTTTTGACAACAGTACCACTTTTATTCAATGGGGAAAGGACAGTCCTTCCATCAAATGGTGCTCAGAAAACTGAAAATACACATTCAAAGAATGAAGTTAGACCCTTACTTAACAACATATACAAAACTTAAATCAAAAGTGTCAAAACCTAAATGTAAGACCAAAAGCTATAAAACTTTTAGAAGAAATCATAGGGCAAAACCTTTATCATATTTGATTTTGCAGAGATTTCTGGAAGATGACACCAAAGACATTGGGAATAACAACAACAAAGAAAAAAATTTAATTTCATAATAATTGAAAAATATTGTTCATTAAAAGACATATCAAAAGACACAAAAGAGTAAAAACATCCCACAGAATGGGAAAAAAGTATTCGCAAATCATACGAGGTAGTTCTTCAAAAAGTTCAAGAGAAGATTCATATTATCTTTTAATTCTATCTTTCCATGAACTTTTTGAAGTACTCTTGTATATCTGATATGGAATTGATATTCAGAATATATTGAGAACTCCTAAAATTCAATAACAAAAAAAATTAAAATGAACACAATTCATAATAGGCAGAGGACTTGAATAAACATTACTCCGTAGAAAATATGCAATTTGCTAATGAGAACATAAAAAGATTCTGAACATTACTGATCATTAAGGAAAAGCAAATCAAAACCACAATGAGGTACCATCTCACACCTATTGGGATGACTACCTGTGACAAAATAAAAAATAACAAATGTTGGTGAGAATGTGGAGAAATTGGAACCCTGTGCCCTGTTGGTGGGAAACTAAAACGGCCCAGTTGCTCTGTAAAACAGTATGGTGGTGCCTCAAAGATTAGAAATAGAACTAGTATATGATCCATCAATTCCACTTCTGGGTATATACCCAAATGAACTGAAATCAGAGACTCAAAGAAATATTGATACACCACATTCATAGCATCTTTTTTCCCTGCAACTAAAATGTAAAAGAAGCTCATTTCCACTGACAGATCAATGAATAAGCAAAATGTGATATATACAAACAATGAAATGTTATTCAGTGTTAAAAATGAACAAAATTCTGACATATGCTGCAACATGGATTAACATTGAGGACATTACTCTAAGTGAAATAAACCAGACACAAAAAGAAAGTATATGAGACAACTTACATGTGGCACTTGAAGTACTTTAAATCAGAGACAGGAAGTAGAATGGTGTTTGCCAGGGGCTGGGGGAGGGGAAAACGGAGAGTTATTGTTCAATGGATATAGAATTTCCGTTTTACAACATGAAAAGAGTTATGAAGTTAGACTGTAGTAATGGTTAGACAATATTATGAATGTATTTAATATCACTGATCAGTTAAAAAAATGGTTAAGAAGGCAAACTTTATGTTGTGTATTTTACTACAATAAAAAAATATATATAGCAGAGACTGTAGTAATGGTTAGACAATATTATGAATGTATTTAATATCACTGATCAGTTAAAAAAAATGGTTAAGAAGGCAAACTTTATGTTGTGTATTTTACTACAATAAAAAAATATATATAGCAGGAAAAAAAATCAGTGAAGGAAAAAAGTTGTACAAGTACACATACTTTAGACTTAAAAGGAGAATAAGAGAATAGTGCATTCCATCTTGATTTTCCAACTTGCATTTAGCAAAAAGTAACTTGATTTATTAGCGTAAGAACTTGAGGGTAACAAAGAAAAACAACAACAAAAAGAAAAGAAAACAAAGTACAATATCTAATTGTGAATGGCTAAAACATTCTCTAGTCTTTTTCTTTTTACTAACCTTTGAGTATTTTTTTTTTTAAATGCAGTGAGGTATTTTGATCCTAATACAATATTGCAAATCCTTTAGTTAGGAGAATTAAAAAAATCCCTGTTGCCCTATAAATTTCTTAGAAGTTAATATGTTAACTTTATTATAAATTGTATAATGCATTTCTGCCACTTTGAGAACTATAACATTTTATTTTCATCTTTATTCTGAAGTGTTAATTATAGAAAATCATTTTTAATAAAAGCTTGATTAAGTAATAATGCCTAAATATCTCTTGATGCTGTGTCTTGAAACAAATGGTTTTCCATCCTGACACTACTTTTGTCTAATGATCAAGAAAAAATTTATGTCAAATTTTTATTTTGAGAAATTTTGTTTGAAAAAAGAAAACCATACTTAAATAACTTTTGTAATTTTGAAAATTAGTAACTATTTTCACAATAACAACAAGAAGTACTTAGACTCAAATGTAATTATGTATTTAATTGTTTTCCTTTTAGTTTTCAATAACTATTATTTTTAAGTATTTTAAGACTAATAATTATTGCATTCTTATTTTATTTAATATTTTGTCAATTATCTCATAATGAGTATCAATGATTTTATTAATTTTATGTCCAAGGTTTTAAATTATAAATACTAATTTGTTTTGAATTAAATATATAAAATTACATTAACTTTACCCCAATTAATTTCATTTTAAAATAAATATTTACTTAGAATAATTTGTGTTTAACTATAGCCGTAATGTTATAGAAAAAGAAAATTCTTTTGATGTCAATCCTATGAAATCATACACTTGCAAAAAATTACTTTAGGAAAAATACCATCATTAAAATAAGTTCATAGTTGTTTAAAATTAAAGTTTGACTTAAAAAAAAAATAAGTTCAAGCCAGAATGTTCAAATCTAATAAGTATCTTAAAGAATAAAAAATAAACAACATAATATTTTACCATGTCCTTTATATTTAGTTTCTTGTATTTAAATGTCAAGGCAACAAATGAATAAAATTGGATGGTAAATTTAGAAATATACCTATGACCCCAGAATAATAAAATCATATTTTTGATCAGTCATAAGATTTATATAAATTTTACATATCTTTACCTGTCTCAACTCATATGAAAACATTTATTCATCTGCAAATTTTTTTTTTTTTTTTTTTGTCTTTTGTCTTTTTTCCGTGTCCGGCAACGGATCGCA
>NW_007729995.1:43923-48405 GCF_000696425.1 Galeopterus variegatus
GTATGTGGGATCCGAACCCTCGGGCGGGAGCGCCGCCACACTTCCCAAGCGGCGCACTATCCCTTGCGCCACCAGGCCGGCCCTCATCTGCAAAATTTACATTTAAGTTGCAGTAACATAGAAGCATCAATTAGTTTATTTTCTGTTGCTTATATTGGATTCAACTAATTTGATGTTAAAGTTATTTAAAGAGTTTATAGTCCTTATATGTAGCGTAATGCCCTCAGCAAAGTTTTTCTGCATACATGTTAAATTTTCCCAAACATTATTTGAACTTTTGATCACTATTATAAGGTTGGCATTCTAATCAACCCCCCAAAAAGTACATTTTAAGTTTAATTCATTAAGATTGAATATTTATGAGAATGCACAATGTGCTTAACTTATTTAAACAGACAAATATCCACTGATAACTATACTTAATATAATGGAAATAAAATATGTAGATGTGCTTCTGAATATTGCATTTCTGCCATCTGTATTCTTCCTATTTTGAAAAGCTCATTCCTTTCTTAGTGAGAAGATAAGATTTTAAATAATCAAGATCTCTTTGTCACACTTACAATTTGCTTAGATTTTATATCATTATCTGTCACTACTGAGTAAAACGAATCATCCTTGAAGGAGAAAGATAGTGTAACTGTAAAAATGTTCAGGGTGCATGAGGTTGAGGACTATTAACATGGAATGGGTCATCTGCTGAAGAACTGAGCAGGCATTTAAAATCCCCTACATTGGGAAATTTTGTAAGCCCCCAAATGTTTCTTAACTACAGAAAATGATTTCTGTTTATCTTGTGTTATTTAATTATTTGATATTATTTCTTCTTTTGTTTCATAAAAATGTGTTACACTACTGTAATGGAAACTAAATTTACTTATAATATACGAAGTAGTAAAATAATAAAAATAACAATATGATAATAATAAGAAGAATGAGAAGAGAAAATTGAATAGTAATAACAGCCATGTTTTAAAGTATTTTATGGCCCAAGGTCTCTGTTATGTGCTATATATGAATTAACTTATTAAATCATTCTGGTGGGTACAAACCGTACTAGATATAATACTTTTTTCCTTAAAACAATAATATAAAATCCCAACTCAATAAGGGAAATGCATTATATCATATAGCAAAGATTCTAGAGGTCAGGCAACCCCAGGGTTGTTTAATTCTTTGTCTGAATGATGATATCAAAAACCTCTCTCTTTTCCTTATTTTCTGACCTTTCCTCCTCAGCACAGCAGTTTTGTTGCCAAGCTTCTTTCCTTCAGGAGAGTGAAATCTCTATGTCTGTGTGTGCAAACATGAGAATATCAGTGGAAAATGGGGATAATTTTTGTGTGGCTTGCTTTTTTAAAATGAGGACAATTTCCCCAGAATCTTTCCAGCAGACTTCTCCAAATGTAAATATAAATATGAATACAAATATAAATATAAACAAAACATATTTTTTTTATATATGGGGGGCAGGATAAGATTTCAATGTTTGGCATAGACCAAACACGATTTAACAGTCATATGAGAGATAATTGAAAACATGAACAAAATTGGTGGTATAATAAAGAGAATCACTTATGCCTACTACAGAAAGAGTCATGTGCCCCTAATGACATAGGTCCATAGGGACCACATGATGGTGTTTAGAGCAATAGGCTTCATTACATAGCCAACGTTTGTAGTAGGCTATACCATCTAGGTTTGTCTAAGTACACTCTATGAAGTTCACACAACAATGAAATCACCTACCGACACATTTCTCAGAATGTATACCCATCACTAAGTGACGCCTGAGTGTATGGATTTCCGTTACTTTGTATATAATCAAACTAAGGATTAAAGAAACGGTTAGATCTGCATTAAAGGGATAGGAGGCTGCAGAGTGTGAATTCAATGTGATATTGCAGAGTTGGAGAGATGTCGTAGGTGATTACAATAAGACAATGCACAGTAATGGGCTAAGGAAAAAATAAAGAGAAAAAGAAAGAGGGAAAGAAAAGAAAAGAAATTTGCTTAGACTAAAGAAGGTGATATCTTTGTCAGAATGCATACCATTAGGTTATTTTCCGTGCCAGGGCGTTAGCTAATCATTTCGGTGTCTTTTTTTCTTCTCATTTTTTTCTATTTAGGATGAGATATTTTAGAGCATATTTGAATGATAATGCAATGATCTTGTTTGTTTTACTTAAAATTTTTAAAATGTGTTTTAATCAAATAGTCCTCAACAATTTTGAATTTCCTCAGTAGCTTGGATTAAAGGTTCATTAAGATACATACATATAGGGGCCGGCCCAGTGGCGCACTGGATAGTGCGCCGCTTGGGAAGCGCGGCAGCGCTCCCACCCGAGGGTTCGGATCCCACATACAGACCGGTTCCCGCTCACTGGCTGAGCGAGGCGCGGGAGCAGCACCGAGGGTTGCAATCCCATTGCCGGTCCGGTAAGGGGGCAACACTGAGGGTTGTGATCCGTTGCCGGACACGGAAAAAAGACAAAAAAGACAAAAAAAAAAAAAAAACGAAACATACATATATATTTAATAAAAAATTGGGCCTCCACTTAGCTTTAGCAGCAAGAAATAGTATTTTTCTTCTAGAAGCCACTTTCCTCTAGCTATTTGAACATGTATTTTTTAAGTTGGACTACACTAGAGAAAAAATAAGTTCAAATATAATCACTATTACACTATTAACTAGGTGTTTAGGTTAATGGGCTGCTTCTCCTTCACACGGTCCTTTATGGACCAAGATGATGGTGTTTCTTCCATCCATGGTTCTGCCATCATCCAGGGCCTCACTGTCTGGAGAGAGCCAGTTGAAGTGAAAATGAAGTGAAAAGGCTTTGAAGGAAAACATATGGAAAGCTTTTAAATGCAGCTCCTTGACATATTAGGTTAACAAAGTGGTGCTGAGAGCACTATATGTTCATTGTTTCTGGATTTATTGTTTTATAATTTGCAAAAGAAAAAAAAATTACTATTAGATATCCCACTATTATGTTTACAAACTCTTTCAGAGGCAAAAGCTGGTAACTCTACTGTTCCTTCATGACAGAATTTTGGGAAAAAAAACATGAAAAATGAACTACAAATTTCAATATTTGGAGATGACAGCTGTCAGCTGCCTCCATGGGAAATCTGTGGAATCTTAACATTTCTAACCTTAGGATATAAAACAAAGTTAAATAAAATTTCTTTCATTTTACTTTTATGTGTCAGTCTTCTATGTTAATTAAAAATTCACTACTGAGACACCTAAATTGTGCAACTGTTCCAACCACACACTTCCCAACATAATGTAGGTAAGAGCATTTAAATAATTATAACAGGCCTTAATAAAACTTTTTTTTTTTTCCTGAAGTGGGGTGGGCAGCTGAAGAGCACAAATATCTTTTAAATTAACTAAATAGAATTTATGGAAAAAAAAGTTATGTTTTTGGTTAACTATAGGACTATACCTGTTCTTTTATAAGGAGTACAAACTTAAATTTTGTTCTTTGATTTTGTTTTTCCCCATTTCAGATTTTATTTATTTTCTGCAATTATTTGCTTCTCCCTTTTGTGAAGCAGGATTACA
Source organism: Galeopterus variegatus (assembly GCF_000696425.1). Taxonomy (NCBI): domain Eukaryota; kingdom Metazoa; phylum Chordata; class Mammalia; order Dermoptera; family Cynocephalidae; genus Galeopterus; species Galeopterus variegatus. The sequence goes on from NW_007729995.1 coordinate 47,498, forward strand.
TATCCTTATCTACTGCAGTATGAGGGCATGTTCTTGGAGGAGAAGCTTGGACATGTGACTTGCTTTGCCCCATGAACTTTGAGCAAGCCTGACATGTGGCAATTCTAAATAAATATTTTGAACTGTTGCATATATCTTTGCAAGCTTTCATTCTCTTTTCCTCTGACAAAAGAATGACACATCTCAAACAGAAATACACTTTAAGTTCTATCCTGGAATAACAAGACATGTAGAAGAGTGCTGCAGCAGCTAACTCACCACATTAACATGTAATGAGAATGATACATGAATGTCTCTTATAAAGTATGGGAGTTTGGGCAGTACTTGATATTCAGAAAAATTGACAGATATATACACTCACAACTTTTTCATATTTTTCTGAGAATATGCCTATTCTTTTTTCTGAAATATGAATTTAAGAAATATTAAGGACCCATCTACATACTATGCCTATATCTGCCACAAAATAATGCATAGATTGTTTAATAACCATATTTCTAACAATTAAATATAAAAAAATTACAAAATTTTATTTTTTGCCTAATGCACTGCTACATACTATATAATGCAATTCCAGATTTGGAAAGAAAAATGTTTGTTCTCTTAACAAATTTATAACCTGAGATTCTAAGTGCACACTTTAAGAATACATTTCATTGCACATCAGAAGAATAAAACATGCAAGTAAGTAAAAACTAGCACATTTCTTTGGAAGGGTATACATTAAAAATGTATGCTTTAAAATGGTGCTTTAAAATCAGATTTATATTGGTTCTAACAAAGTTTGAAAGATTTCATTTGAGAATACTTGATCTTAGTGGCATATATTTTTTATAAGTGGTGTATAATTCCATAGGGAAAATGTTTCAAAATGCCAAAATTTGCATGGCTTCAAATAAATATATGAA
>NW_007729995.1:48839-51632 GCF_000696425.1 Galeopterus variegatus
TAAAATGGTGCTTTAAAATCAGATTTATATTGGTTCTAACAAAGTTTGAAAGATTTCATTTCAGAATACTTGATCTTAGTGGCATATATTTTTTATAAGTGGTGTATGATTCCATAGGGAAAATGTTTCAAAATGCCAAAATTTGCATGGCTTCAAATAAATATATGAATCTTTTTTATATGTAGGAATTGCACTATGAACCTCCTAATATTATTTCATATTATCTAACATTTGGTTTGCTAATGGGCACTTGCGCACATAAAGAAGAAAATTAAATGAATGTGAGACTTTACACATCTAACAGACCAAATACTCTGAAAAAATATTTTACTTTAGAACACTGAGTTCTAAACAGCATTTAAAGTTGCTGTATTGTTAGTCTGGAAAGAAATAAAAGGTGAGGCAAAACTGCAAAAATGTGTTAATTTTGGAGAAAATGCAAATACAAACATTTTCAGTGGCAAAGGAGGGGTAGTGGGAGAGAGAAACTGGTGTGTATCAGAAACCCTGTATCAGTGAGTAGAATTTAGTAGACTATTTTTGTCACAGAGAAGCAATTTCCAGTTCTGTCTGGAAAAGCAACATACTGAGTTATACCTTTTAGTTTTTCATAAAGTAAAACGTACTAAATATAAGTTTTTAAATGAAAATCAGCAACACGTAGAGAAACATTCTATAAAAAGTGTTACTCTGATACTCAACCAAAAACAAAACAAACAAAAACAATTGAAATCATTGAACATAGAAATTGAGAATAATTACTATGGATTTTTAAAATAAAATGGAACATAATAAAAATATTATTCAATGAAACAGATACATCCAAAAATGATTCAAAATATTTTAAAATTACTATAACTGTTAAAACAAATATTTTATTATTCAAATTAAATAATTAATGAAATATAGCTAAATACAGAATAGATAAACTAGGAGGTGTATCAAATAAATTACTCAGTGCAGAATAGACAGATAAGATTAAAGAAAATATGGAAGAGAGTTTAGAAATACAATAAAAGTAGAGGAGGGTAAAATAAGAAGATCTAAAATATCTAGTTTAAGCTACATAAGAAGACATTATAGATGATATAAGAGTGAAAATATGTGAAGAGAAAGTGGCTCAAAATTTTCTAGAATTGATGAAGAAAGCCTTACATTCAGTTACAGACTTGTATTAAAAAAAAAAAAAATACAATGGGTACAAATCACTAAAAAAGAAATTAAACCTATAATTCTTGTAGAGGAAAAGTGTAATCTATTTTGCAATCATAAGAGTAAATAATAATCAAATAAGTGTTATGTACCTAAGAGTCAATGATCAATTTTTTTTCAAGAAAAAAAGAAATATGCCCATATATATGCATGTATATATATTATAAAATATAAAATCAAATTCATAAAAGAACTAAATATACTATTTTAGTCAAGAAAGTAGAATAAAAAATAAGCTAAATACAAAAGAAAATATAAAATTGTTAAAATTCCAACTTTCGTACATGTACTAAAGTGATCATTAAATAGTAGCTGTGGGAAAATAAAATAGGGAAGGAATTGTTGAGTTGTGTGCTTGCTTTTTGTGTTAGTCCATTTTCTGTTATTATAACAGAACATCTGAAACTGTGTAATTTATATAGAAATGAAATTTATTTCTTACAGTTCTGGAGGCTAAAAAGTCCAAGATCATGGGACTGACATCTAGTGAGGGTCTTCTTGCTGCATTGTAACATGATGGAAGGCTTCACATGGTGAGAGGGCAGGAGGTGTACATCAGTCCACATGTCTCTTCCTCTTCCTATAAATAAAGCCACCAGTCCCATCACAGGTGGCCTACCTGATGACCTTATCTAATCCTAATGACCTCCCAAAGGCCCCACTTCCAATCAACATATAAATTTAAGTTTCCAACACAAGAAATTTGGGGGGCACATTCAAACCATAGCACTAGTTTTCTATCATTGCTTTAGAACCACAGACCTTGCTCCTAACATGTGACAACTCAGGACATGGTTCAGGTATCCTAGAAGTGAGATAAATAGGTGTGAACAAGCTAACAGCTGAGACTGAATTACAAGGTATAAATGTCTCATGTAAGTAAACAGTGCAAAATTTCTACCACATTATTGTTACTTTAGTCACCCAGTTTAGGTTTTCAGAGTGGATCACAGTTATTAAATTTCTTGAATACTTCTAGGTGGTATTTTATGTAAATGTGTGATTTTATAAAGTACTGTGAACTTTATATATGTATATATGTATTTATATGCATATACATGTACATATGTATATATGTACTCTGTGTGTATATATGTGAAGAAGTTATATTTTATTATTACCAGAACCTCATATTTTATAAATAAATATAAAAACTCCATCACCAGGCTTAAATAGTTTATAACTAAGTAAAGCAAAAAAAAAAAATGACAAAAGCATGAAAATTCAAAGTAATATTCATTTTTTAGCATTCTAAGATTAATTTTTTCACATACATATCTTGCTCATTTTGAATCTTTTCTTCTATGCCCTTATCATGTATTTAGTTCTTGAATCACAATATTCACTTCAATTCCATAAATTGTTGTTTTCATTTATAATTGAATCAAATTCAATCAATCTGTGTAAAACAATAATTGTATATTTCAAATAGCTAGATGTCTACTACAAGAAAGATATATTTGGAATTAAGTTGAATAAAATAGTTAGAAATTTTACATATATTTTATTTTATTTATTTATTTTTATTGGAACATAGTTGATTGTACATATCTGTGGGGTACAGCATTGAATATCAATACC
>NW_007729995.1:52055-61605 GCF_000696425.1 Galeopterus variegatus
TATTTATTTATTTATTTTTATTGGAACATAGTCGATTGTACATATCTGTGGGGTACAGCATTGAATATCAATACCTGTGTGCAATATGTGATGTTCAAATTAGGATAATTACTATATTCAACATTATACAATGCAATCAATTTTCGTGGCACTTTACCAATTCTTCCCTTACCCCCCCAACCTCCTCCTTTCCCAAAGAAATTTTAGAAATATTTTTAAATGTAAAACATGCTAAATAAATATTCATAATGGAGAACAAAATGTTTCAACAATAAGTTGTGAATATAAGTTGAGACTATTGGCAGTTAATTAATATGTTCATTGTTCCTTTTTCAAAAGAGACATTGTATATACACTATACAGACTTATTTTTTATGTTTTCCAAACAGAAGGAAATGTTTCCCAGATTATTGCTAGTGTTTTCTAATTGGATAGCCATCATTAAAATATTTCCAGTAGGTTTCTTAAATATATTTGAAGTAATTTTCTCCCTTCTTCCGCCATTTTCCTTCATCATTTGTAAAGGTTTTCACTTATTAATGTATCAAGACTAATAAAAAATTGAAAAACATCAGACCTAAAACACCAGGATTTGTTTCTAAAATGTACATCTCGTACTTGACATTCAAGACAAATGTCTTCTAGCTTTTGAATATTTTATAGAGGCTGTTACTGAAAGGTCTAATTCTGAACCTAAATACCTGACTTTGATCCAAAGCTAAGATTATCATTTTTCCTTTTGATTTATGTTTCTATCTGGAAATATTTATCTTAAATCTAACTACATGATTAAATGACTCTTTAGCAGTATTATCTTGATTTTACAAAAAATAAATCACTTTAAATATATTTATAAATGATTAATGTTAAGAACTATATTGTGTAAAGAAAGACCATTTAGGACTCAATTGCCTTTATACCAAAAATTTTGCTGGTTTTATTTTTCAGCTTGCTTAAAATATGAGAAACCCCTTCTATCATAATACTTAGTAAAATAAGTAATAGTTTTCCTTGGGAAAGAAACAGGTATTTACTGAGAATTCAATATATATGTCTGGTAGTAAGTTAGGTACGCTATCTATTTTTTATCATTTCATCTTCACATCAATCCTCTAAAATAATTGGTGATATCCATTTTTTTTGTAAAGAAAGAAAAATATACCATTAAATTTTAGAGAGTAATTTACCAATATCTCATTGCCAAAAAGTGGCAGAGTAACAATTCAAACAGGACTTCCTGGTCTTACACTATTTTTTCACCAAGTCATACCAGCTCCCTCTTAACTAGCTTAAACTGCTCAAGTACTTCAGGTTTTTTTTTGGTGATTAGCCAGATTCCACCCTTAGTCACATAGTCCTCTCCAGCTTCCTTTATTAGAGCAGATACCCAAAAAGAGCCAGAGAGAGAGAGAGAGCCAGAGAGAGTAAGCAAGCGACCGAGAGAGAGAGAATTGCAACATGAGAGACAGTGCTGGCAATATGGAAGCGACAGTCTTTATAACCTAATCTCATCACTTTTGCCATGTTGTAATCATCAGAAGCAACTCACTAGCTCACACTCAAGGAGAGGAGATTCCTCAAGGGAATGAAAACAAAGATGTGGAAATCAGGAGAGCAATGGGAGAAGATCTTAGATGATTGCTTACTGTAAGCACTGAACAAGACAAAGTGTCTTCTTCAACTGAATTGACATTCCAGTGCGATAAGACGGCCATAATACACGCACTCACACACACAACCTGGATGGTCCTGTGTGCAATTTAAGAAATGAAGACCAAAGCTAAGTACTGTTTTATGTAGAATGTTGAGAAAAATGTGAGATGGTAAACCATGAAGATCTTTAGAAGAACATCCCAGCAGAGAAAATAGCAAGCACTATGGTCCTGGGATAAAAACACACTTGATGTTAAAGGACAAACAAAGAGGCCTTGGTGCCTGGAGTAGGATGAATTAAGAGAAAACGAGAGGAAATAGCAGACTGTGTTATGTAGGGCTTTTGGGTTGTGAAATGACTTTGGATTTTTCTCTGAGTAAGATATGAATCATTTAGTGTTTGCTGGGAAGGAGGGGCACACCCTCACCAACTTTATTTATAACCTTTAAAGAACCTTTCTGAATTCTGTGTGGGGCATAAAGTAATGGTACAATTGGTAAAACAGAGAGACAACATAGTAATCTATCTTGATAATCTAGGCAAGGGAATTATGATGGCCAGGATCTAAGTGTTAACAGTGAACAGAGTGGGAGAGGGAGAGTCTCTTGATATATTTAAATGTAAGTCCAGAAACAGTTCCTACTATATTTGCTATAAAGTATGAGAGAGAAAAAAGTCAAAGATGACTCCAAATATGTTAGCTTCAACCTCAGAGAGAGTGGAACTGCTATTTACTGAGAGGAAGAGACTGGAAATATCAACTTGAATAAAGTCAGTTACATTTAAAATAATTATTAGATTTAAAAATATGGTTGTTGAAGAGACATTTGTATGTGATTCTAGAATCCAAGGGAACTCATGAGTGATTAGAATAGAGATCATCTTTAATAAACTATAGAATTAAAGGAGATCAGCTCATGAGTGATTAGAATAGAGATCATCTTTAATAAACTATAGAATTAAAGGAGATCAGCTAGAGAAGAAGCAAAGATATGGTAGAGAAGAGATCTGAAAACTGAGACTGAAAACTTCTCAAATGTTTAGAGTTTGGGATGATGAAAGATTCAGTAATGGATTCTGTGGAGTAATGAATAGTAGAGGAAGAACAGCAGAGTGCTGTGGCAAGTGGAGAAACCAAATGGTATAGAGAGATGAGAATTAAAAATTAATTATTGAATCCAGTAAAATGAAAACCACTAGTGGCTTTGCAAAGAACTTGATCCAGAGGGGCAGGAATGAAAGCCTGTATGAAGCAAATCAAATGGAAAGTTAGAGAAGAAATGGGGCGGGCAGCGTATAAAGATCTTTTTCGTGGCAATAAGAGTTGCATAGAAGTGGCACAATAAGGATACGGAGTCAGTGCGACAATGTTATTATTCAGGAGTCAGGATTTTATTTCAGAAAATAGAAACAGAACTATTTAACTCCTTTAAGGATAAATAAGTTCAATATAATTAATTAGATATTAAAACTACATCGTCAACCTTAAGGAGAAGTTGACTTCAGCTCTTGCCAGTCAGTGACTCCTCCACACTTTGAGCTCTTTCTGGGCTCAGCAACATCTTTTATTTGCCTTGACTCCTTCAGTCCTAGGAGTGAAAGCTCCTGTGGGGTGCCTCAATGTCCCTTTTGTGCTCCCTTACCTCTGACGACACGTCTGTAAGTAATCCATTAAAGGGTGTTCATTTGAAATGTGTGGGGTGATTTTCTTCCCACAGAGTCCCATAATTGATACCAGGAACCACCAATCCCCCATTGGAACCATTGCCTTCAAGGTACTGTTACCAACGGGAAATACCTTAGCTTTAACATTTTGAGATCTAATATCTTTTCCAAGTATGGGCTGTTCTTGGAGGTTCTTTATTTATTTTTTCTTTGTCATTAATATTTACAATGTCTTTTGGACCTTTTAATATGTAGATGTTAACACTTCTAAGTGTATACTTCAGACCTCCTAAGTGTCCCTACATGTATTACACCTTTTTTCTCTTCCTGTGGCTTCTGGGATAATTCTTTGATCTGTTATCATTCATTAATAGTCTGTGTCTATTCTATTAATAAACCCATTACCTCTGCTTTCTTATTTCATTATTATGTTTTAATAAACAGCAATTTCTCTTGCTTTACCTTTTGGATTTTTTAATTCTAGTTATTAATTATTCTAAACTCACTGAGAACTTATAGAAATTTATTTATAATTCTTATACTACCTGGGTACATTATCGTGCTTTATTTTTTATAGGTTATTTAGTTGGCTGTGCTTCTTGATATTTTTCACCATTGAACTCATATTTCTTCAGGGCTATAAATTTTCTCAGTTGATTATGTGTGAGGACCTAGAGATCAGGTTCCAGTTAGTGTATCTCCTGATGAGTTCAGAGAATGTTTTTGTGGATGTAAGTGTAGTTTTAGATACTTCGATGTGACAATCTTGCTTAACCTCTTCCTCTTTTTCTCCAACACCTTTTAACAGCAGAATAAACTTTCCCTGTACTTGGCCAAAGGAGCTGCTTTTTCCAACATTCTCTCGAACTGCAGTATCCTAAAGATTAGAATAAAATGCATGTGAACTGATCAGTATACCTGCCCTTCTTTTCAGCTCCCATGCATGCCAACACGCCAGCATCCTTTTAGATGCTGTTGCTACCGGTTTTCTGCTTTGCAGTAGAGGTAGAATAATGTCACAATGTGGAGAAAATAAAATATGCAACTAAAATATTTGCTTTTCTTCCTTATCCTTGGGATCTTCTCCATTCTGAGAGATCAGTCACAAACTCTCACAATGAGACTAACACTTCTCTAAGCAGAGTTGTTTTTTGTTGTTGTTGTTGTTTTTGTTTACATTAGGCTCTCATTTTGGTAGCTCTGGGCATCTGTGGCATCTCTAGACTTGAGATCATGAGAGAGAGAAAGAAGAAATACAGAATATTGGTTGGCAAAACTTTTTGTAATAGTTTTTAAAAACTGGATAAAAAGATTTTGAATTGATTTTTATCACTCAGTGTGGCCATCCTATATTCTCACACTCTTCCCTTTGTATATATATATTTTTTATTCTTCCAAGCTTCCCTTTATCATACTCTTCCCTTTATCATACAAATGTTTATGATTTGATTGATTAAACAATGTAGTTAGCAAGTAAAGGAATGAACCAGATACCTGAACTAGGGTTGCAATCTTCAGCATATGATGATGACTGGGACCCAGCATTACTTTTGTGTTTTTTCTTAGAAAGGAGATGATATATCATCTGGTTCATTCATTTACTTGATAACTACATTACGTTTGTTCAATAAAATCATAGCCAACTTCTCAGTTTTCTTATTCCCCAGACTTTTATATCATTTGTAGGAACTGTGAACATCATTCTCAAGATTTAATTCCTTCTCTTATGCAAACAGAGATAAGAAAATTCCAATTCCTATTGTCTCAATAATTTTATCTTATTAAGATAAGGTTCAGTATAAAACAAGTTCAGTATAAAAACCTGTGACTAGCTTGGTTCTGTTGATTATCACAAAACAAAATTATCATTCATTTAATTTTTGAGCCAGAAGACACTCTCTAGATCCTAGGATATAATTTTGCTTCTTTATTTCTGGAGAGATGAGTTTTTGTAGATGGAGATGTGGGCCATCTGAGAAATTTAATTTAAATTCTACAAACTGTCTGACATGCTTCACATTTTTTCTCATCTTAAGGTTAAAAAATATTGTCACATAAGGTTACTAAATTTTTGCTAAATCTTATATATATTATTTACAAATTAGCAATTTATGCATTCAGTTATTAAGCTCTTTTATTACATGTCTGATATGTTACAAGCTCTGTGCTAAATACTAGGAACCCAGGAATCAAAACCACACTACCCACACTCCAGGTAGCAGCAGAAAAAACAAGTAAATACTAGTTAGAATATTTTATATATATTACATATATAAAATATGTGTGTATATATATATGTTTAAATTTGGGTAAATATTAAACAAAGTCGGAAGACAGGTGTGTTACTTACAGAGGTTAAGAGGCATAAAAGAAAATGGCACTAGGAGAACATTGATTGACTCCATATGGTGGGGGCACTTGGTGATGTTACAGTTGCTCAGGTCTTAGAGACTGATTACACTGATGGGAGAGGGAGTAAATCCAGGAACACCAAACATACCCTAGAGAATTAAATTTCCTTTAGAAAAGCATGTTAAAGATTGTAAAGTTTTTGTGGCCAAGAAAAATCAATTTCCAGAATGTTGAAAATGGATTGGACATTCAAGAGATCCAAGGTAGTCAAGAACTTGTGGTAGTTTCAGTGAGAAGTAATAATTGTTAAGCCAGTTCAGATCTGGAGGGAAGGAAGAGGAACAGACTTATAAATATTAAGTTAAGACAAAATATTAAAAATGAAAAAAGTTCATATTGTGATAGAAAGTGAGCATTAGCTTATAGAAATGCTGAAATCGTTGTGTGCATAAGACATCCAAATTAGAGCTGAAAAACTCTCTGCAAAATATTTTCTGCTTTTATGTATTTATTGATTTACTAAGATATTAATTCACACATTTATTCCACAATTAGATGTAATTGTAGAACTCAAGAAAAAGTAAAAGGAATTGAATACACAAGTGCATTTTATCAGCCTATGAAAATTTTTGTTCAAACAAAAATTGTGTGGATGAGATCAGCCTACGATGACCTAAAAGTTGAAAAGATAAATGGACTGATGACTGAGATCTGAAGAACACTAACATTTATGATGAATGTAGTGTTGTCGCCCTGAAATGACCATATTCATGTTTATTCACTATCTAAATCTGATTAAAAAACAAAAAACAAAAAACTGAAATTCACCCAAGTGTACAGTCAGAAGACCTAGGGGAAGTATGTGAAAATGTAGTGTTGTCGCCCTGAAATGACCATATTCATGTTTATTCACTATCTAAATCTGATTAAAAAACAAAAAACTGAAATTCACCCAAGTGTACAGTCAGAAGACCTAGGGGAAGTATGTGAATTATGTCTGTGAGCTTAAGAAAAAGTTTGAACTCTTATTTAAAAAGAAAAAGAAACATGAAAACACTTGTGAATAAATTGAACATTACAAATGCTAGCATATATTATGCCAGAGGCTTGTGACAAGCAAATGTTCATTTAAAAAATGATCTACTGAAGTATCTGAAAGAAAAGTTGTCAAAAATTGTAAGTCATCTTAATATTAAGGAGAGTTTACTCTGTCTAGAATGAAGAAGCAATATGTTGAGAAATGAATTATAGTAATATATATATAGTAAAAGGAAATTCAAAATTCAATACATTCGAAACTTTTTTTTTCTTTAGTCTTTAAGTAGAAAAAGATTTTCTTAATGGAATATTTTTGGGAGCACCATTTTTAAATAAGATAAAAGTAGAGATATTCTTGTTAAAACAAGGATGAGGACACCTGAGTGACCTCTAAGTCTAGATGATCCCTGGGAAGCTCGTGTAAAAGTGTGGGTTTAACAGGAGGGAAAAAAGGAAACAAAGCTAGATAACTATGCACATCCTTTGAAGTTTCTGAATAACACTTGCTTTAAAAAACTAGAGCTGAAAAATTCTCTACAAAATATTTTCTGCTTTTATATATTTATTGATTTACTAAGATATTAATTCAAACATTTATTCCACAATTATGCACGTTTACTGAAGTCCTGTTCTCTGCTCAGCACTGTTTCAGGTTCACAATGACTACACATCAAAACTAATCACAAAATGTCTCATCAAATTCATATGCGAAAATTATGTTATTTATAGATCACACACACTCACTTAGAAATTCTGAAAAAAACCTTCAAAATAATAAACATCTTAATATCAAATTTAGACATACTATATTATAAGGAGAAATAATGATTTCTATATGTAACTTTGGCTCCAAAATTTTTCACAAGGAAATTTAAATACTGTGGGTCTGATCTTTTTTACCCTTTTTACCCCATCAGAATTTAAGCTTGATCACATCTACCAATGTGTATATTTCTGCTGTTGCTGACATAAGATCAAATTGAAGCTGTGATTTACAGGATTTTATTAAGCTGTTCAAGGTTCTCCTTATATTTATTCCTGATGACTTGGTTTCTGTACTGTCAGCTGGATATATAATAATCAATCATTTTGGATCAGTGGTGTTTCTAGGTTCCTTTTGACTTTGTGCAGTCTCTCTTTTTGAGCTGCCATAAATTAATTTCAAATTTATTTTCTTAGAAAAACTTATGCACTTTCCTATACTGATTGAATGCAAGTTGTTCAGCTATTTTAGGTATTTGAAAACATATGATTTAAAAAAAGCATTTAAATCTCAACAGACCATGTATTTTCATTTTAATAATCATGCAATAACTCTGAATTATAAAATTATTTTTTATAAAATAATTTATTTTTAATTGAAATGTATTGATTATACATATGTATGAGGTACAGGGTCCCATTTCTTTGTTTTAATTTATTTTTTAACTTGCTTTTATTATTTATTTATTTATTTTAATTTATCATATGCAATGTAGTTGATTTTCCTGTCCCTTTACCAATTCCTCCTTTTCCTCCCTCCCTCTTCCCCCTCCCCCCACCATTAACATCATTTCTGTTCATTTGTTTTAACAAGTTCAATGAATTATTGTGATTGTTGTGTCTTCTTCCTCCCCCTCGTTTATTTGTTTGTATATTTATTTATTTATTTTTATTAGCTCCTACAAATAAGTCAGAACATGTGGTTTAATATTATTACATTCTATCAATATCACTATGAATCAAGTACAGATGTTTTCATTTGTCTGGTATCATCAGATGATTTTTATTTCATATAGATAATCTGTGGTAAGCTNAAAAAAAATCACTTAAATCACATTTTTATTACCATAGTGCCCCCTTACCCTTGAGGGATATGTCCCAAGACCCCCAGTGGATGTCTGAAATTGTGACTAGTACCAAACCCAGTTGTCATTAACGGCAACAAGTTTCTGTTAATGTCTTCCACCCACAAATTTAATGCCTTTCCATCTTAACTAAGCACTTATCATTCATTGTTGCCACAACTTTTGCAATTTGAAGTGGGATACCAAAACTAGCACAGATTTCTTTTACTTTTTTTACATTTTTATGGATAGAAGATAGGTTTTTACCTTTGATCTTAGCAACCTCAACATATGATTGTTTTCTTTTCTTATTAAGTCAAGAACTTTCACCTTTTCACATAAAGGAAGCACTTTACTGCTTCTCTTTGGTGTATCTGAATGGCCAGCATCACTAATCTGGAGACTTTTGTCCATTATTAAAATAAGGGTGACTTGAACACAAGCACTGTGATACTGCAACAGTCGATCTGATAACCAGGAGAGCTGCTAAATCACTAATGGGTGGGTAGTATATTGACGGGGTGGATGCCCTGGACAAAAGGATGATTCACATCTTGGAAATGACGGTGCCAGATCACATTCCTCAAAGTGCTGTGACAATTTAAAACTTATGAATTGTTTATTTCTGGAATTTTCCATAATATTTTTGGACTGAGGTTGACTACTGGTAACTGAAACTGGAAAGAGAAAGTGTGAATCAGGGGTGACTATTGTACATTTATTGCATTTTTAAGAAATCCGTAAAAGTGGTGTTTTGGAACAGTATACATTTGGAGGGCAGTGAAGAAAGTTCTGCTTGCCATGAAGTCATGACCAATGCATAATATTACTGCAGTGGATTGAAAACCCAAAAGAATAATTTAATCTATTACACATGGTGACTTATTATAACCAATATTAAATGTAAACAATCCATTTATTAAAAATTTACTGATAGCTATGAAGAAATTAGTTAAATGTGTATGTCAGGTACTCAAAAGTATTCAGCAAGCCTCAACTATAGAATCACTTATTA
>NW_007729995.1:62343-64265 GCF_000696425.1 Galeopterus variegatus
GCAGGGCAAAATTAAAAGAAAACTGTCTCTGCTAAGAATTAGTTATAGAGTTGTGATAATATACATGATGTTGAGCTTTTTTGTAGCTCATTTATGACACTAAGTTAGATACTTTTCAATGGGAATTATACTAGAATTGCACATAGTTTGTTACAGAAGATATTTTGCATACTAAGATCCCTCAAGTGTCTGTGGATTATGACATGACAGAAGTGCATTTGTGGTTGCCATCTAGTGGCAAATCCAAGAAAAAAAAAAAAGATTACTTGTGAAAATGCCAAGAGCCAAAATATACAGGGAGAAAACCATGTGGTCTCCCCCTCATTAAGACTGATCTAGTACAGTCAAGGAGTTCTGGGGAAAAGAAACAGGGACAGAGCTCTCAGAGTGTATATAATGAGTAATGACCTCTATGTCTCAAACCAATGCCCATAAGAGAGTACTCACTGCAGAGGTGGGACCCAACAAGCAGGCTAATGCCAGACAGCCAGACCCTTTCCTTGCCTATCCTTGTGCCTGTGAAATGAAATGATGATAGAGTAGCTATAATCACAGGACTAGAGGATCTGCTTGGGTTAGATATAACACATGGGCTCTTTTGAACCAAGCATGATCTACCTATTGCCGTTGCTGAGTAAACAAACAGGAACTGAGACAGCTATTGAGGATTTGATATGGTGCCAATATCAATATGGTAGTCGTTCTCTCTAATTAGAATCAATATGTGTCAGAATTTGCGTTGCTGGCGCTACTAGCTGAAGTCTTACAGAATGCCTTTTCTCTCACTGAGGTATGCCACACAGTTTTCTCAGAACCAAAGAGACATTTTATGTCAAAGGAGGAGTGATAATCCACTCCTGATTATAGAATTTACTTTCTATGTATACCAATCCGAAAACATCTGGCCAGATAGATAAAGCCAGTTTGAGACTTTAAGCTTCATGCTGTCTTCTGAATGAGATAATTGTATTGAATTAACAACCAATATATTGCATTGTGTGTCCAAGAGCTTTTGTAGATGGTTCTCTAAACCAAAGGGAGTAAGAATTACTACCTTGGCCCACTTTCAAACCCATTTATTTATTTATGAAATTTAGAATTCCCTTTCTTAAGAACTTGAAATCTTTAGGCTTGTAGAAACTGGTTCATGGCATAGAGGAAACACCATACAAGAGGACAGAGTAAGTGATTTATTGACTTAGCTACTTTGGGCTCTTCATATTTAGTAGACAAGCAGGCAGAGAAAAGAAAATATTGTACTGGCTAACATAATCAATCCCCATTATCATAAAAAACTAAGGTTGTTACCACACAACAAGGGCAAGGAAGATTATTCTGGAATCCAGAGAATTTACTTAGGTGTCTTCAGTGTTGTCATGTCAAGTAATAACTGTGACTTGTCGATTATAAAAAATAAAATCCAGAAAATATTAGGAATTTAAGAGATGAGACACTTTGGAATTTGAGGGCTTCGGTTTCCCTACCAGACAAGCAAACTAAACCAGCCAAAGTGTCAACAAAAAATAAGAGATATTTGAATGGATTTGGTGGAGGAGAGATGATGAATATCTGCTGCAGCCATGGAGCAGCTGGGACAGCAGAGACTGTGCTTTTGTTTTCCTATTACACCAGCCTGCAGAGGACATTGAACATGGAACCAAGGTACATGACTCACAAGCATTGAGCTTTCATGCCTGCACTGCTGGATTTCAGACTTGTTTGTGGAGTATTACACTTTTTCTTTCTTTCTTACTTTCTTTTTTTTTTTTTTTTAACTACTCCCTTTTTGAACAGGAATATGTACCCTATGTTTATCTTACCATTTTATCTTGAAATTAGATAACTTGTTTTGATTTCACAGATGGGACTTTGGGGATGGAATGAATGTACTTACCTGTGAGAAGGATACTAACTTTGGGGAC
>NW_007729995.1:65000-66682 GCF_000696425.1 Galeopterus variegatus
ATGGGACTTTGGGGATGGAATGAATGTACTTACCTGTGAGAAGGATACTAACTTTGGGGACTAGAGGCAGAATGCTGTGAATTGAGTTTCTGTCCCCCAAATTCCATGTATTAGAATCTTAATTCCCACTGTGACAGTGATAAGAGGGTAGAAAATCCTATTACGGTAATTGAAAGGTGGGGCCTTGAAGATATGATTAGATTGTGAGGACCATGTCTTAGTAAATGGATTAATAAGTTGATGGTTTAATGGTGGTCATGCCCTTGGTTCTGAGGGATTTAACAGGAGAAGGGAGTGAGGTCTCTCTCCTCTGCTTCCGCCTTTCTTACCTTGTGACACCCTGCATTGCTGTAGTTACCACACCAGATAAGTTCCCTCAAGTTTGGTCTTCCCAGCCACAGAAATTGTAAGCAATACATGGCATTTTCTTACAAATTACCCAGTTCCAGGTATTTTGTTCTAAGCAACAGAAAGGAACTAATACAGTAACTTAATCATATTGTTGGTTATCAAAACTTTGTTTCATTGTTTATTCAATGATGCAAAGAAGATAAATGAAACTATACTTTTTGCAAATTTTGTTGTTTAAAGCAAAGTCACATTTTATTATCTTGGCCTTTACAATTTTAGTTTTCAATTCGTGAATTTATACAACTGTTCTAAGTGCTATCCACGAAGACAAATCAATTTTTAATACATGTACTCCATAGGATTTTTGTAATTAAATTAATACTTAAGGAAATGTTGCATCTATACCATGTCTATCTTTTTCAGCCTTTTATCTAAAACATCAGCCTTATCTAAAAAGTCAGCTATCTTTTTTGAAATATATTTTATAGCATCTACTTCAGTATTTTACTTTGTGTTTTTGTTGTGGTTGTTTCTGTAACAGGCAACAAGATACTGGAAACAATTTTGTTTTATTCAGCCAGCGTTTTCATCCCATAATATAAATATGTTCACATCTTGGAAACTATGTGTGAATATCGTGTCTGTATGGAATAGTTTTTAAAATATTTTATTCTTAATTTGAAATGTTTAGTACACTAGCATGCATTAAATCAAAGTTCTATAAAACACTCTGTTTTGAAATTGTAAATTTATTTGACTTATTTACCTACTGGATTTGGGTAACAACATTTTCTCAGGTCACAAATTTCTGTTATTATTTTACATTTTCTTTATTAATTGCAAATAAATTAATACACCAGATTTTTTCTAAACATAAAAGTGTGAACTTATATAAACAATTTCATTCCAAAATCATAAATAAATTTCATTTACACTCTACATAGTATACATAGATAATTCTTATCTAGTTTTGTAACAGTATAGCAAACTGTTTTCATATTAAAGTTTTATTTTTCCTTTTTCAAAGTTTGCAAAGTAGCCACATCATTTCCAATAAATAATATATTTAAATGATATTACTAATTTTATTTGAAAATAAATTACAATGGATTTTATTATTTCAATGAGAAAATAAAGATTTCAGTACTAAAAAGTAAAAATTCTAAAACAGACAAAAATAGATTTATTTATGATTTTGGAATGAACTCATTTATATAAGTTTGAACCTTCATGTTTAGGAAAAAATCTGGTTTATTACTTTCATTACAATTAATTAAGAAATTGCAAAATAATAACAAAGTTGTGACCTGAAAAAACATCATTACCCCAAA
>NW_007729995.1:66886-68222 GCF_000696425.1 Galeopterus variegatus
AAACCAGTAGGCAATAAATACTTATAAGCATTGTAGTTCAGTGATAAATTATTATGGTGAAATACTATTAACTCAAGTTTACATCTAGCAATTATATGCCACTATGCTTTTTCTATTGCTTTCCCTGTACTAAAAAAGGCAATTGTTATTTCTTTGCTCAGCCTGAGTTTAGTACTGATTTTTAATTAACATGAAGTCAACAATCTTCCTTTAAAACACTCTATTCCCAGGAGTGTGCTCTTCCAATTTCTAATGAAAAATAAGCACTAGGTCTACTAAACCTGGTGCTAGGTTTAATTGGGACTCACTTATTTTTTTCTTTCCACAAACTCTTGGATCAAATACATGATTTCACCTCTATTTTACATGGTTTCTGTCGTATTTTTACAAACATATTACCTTAGTATTACATTTATTCTATCAATATTTTCTTATTTTTCCAATTTTATTTAAAATATAAGAGAGGAAGGAGGGCTAAAAAGAAATTAAAAATTAAAAAATATAAATTCACCAACATATTAGTTAGTTAATTTTGCATTAGTGCTTTAAAAAGAGTAAAAAGGTTAAGATGATACTTTTCTTGGATGGGTAACAGGGGAAAAAAACAAAGCAAACAAAAAACACTAGAAAAGAACAGCTTACATTTTTTTTTTTTCATTTATGAGGTGAGGAGATGTTTAAGGCATTTAAAGGAGGATTATTTTTTTAAAAAATAAAAGCTTTCCTAATTAACCAAAAGGGAGATATATTCCTGATTCAGAGGAAACATTTGCAAAATCACGAAGATGTAGACCATTCATTAAGTACAATAACATATGTCAAATAAATNATTTGCAAAATCACGAAGATGTAGACCATTCATTAAGTACAATAACATATGTCAAATAAATGTGGATAGTCATCACATTTAAAAGTGTGAGTGGAATATCTAACTTCAAAATTATTTAAGGGTAATATTGGGGACAGTCTTAATTATCACAGTAAAAAATTTATAGTTCTGTTAAAGGAAATGACCCATTGATATGCCTTAATTGGAGAAGTGACACAATGAGATTTGCATTTCAATAAACTATTCTGGCATTTTTATGTTTTTATTTTTTATGTTTTATTTTTATTTCCAACACATAAGGAACAGATAAACTAGAAAAGTAAATAGCATTGAAGTTAAAGAGATTATGTATGAATAAACAAGGAAAATTAGTATAGATAGTGAAGGGGCTAAGACGTTAATATCATATGTGCTGGTTATGGAGTTATGTAGCGAAACTCAGGGATAACTCTTGGTAAATGAAAGCTCATTTTAGTATGGAATTACTATAATGACAAATCATGAAAG
>NW_007729995.1:69157-76990 GCF_000696425.1 Galeopterus variegatus
AAAAAAAATATGGATTAGAATATTAAAAGCTGATAAAAATTACTTAAAAATATATTTCATGAGAAGAGGGGACTGAGACCAAGCCTTTGAAAGTAAAAATATTAATTGTAAAAAGTAAAAAGACCAGGTAAAACTTGGAAAGGAAGGAAAAGCAGATTTACAGATAAAAGTCGAGGAAGTGGAAAACTTAAAGGAGAGAATAGTCGGCAACATCACCTGTCCTAAAGACGTACCATGAGAAAGGGAAAAAAAGTTTATTGCATTTCATTTAAGAGCTCTTTGAGGACTTAGTAAAATGAGTTCCAGTAGAATTGAGGGAATTGGAATACATTGTACTGCATGTTGAATTCTTACAAGGTTAACTTGTCTGTAACAACAACAAAAAATGAACATAATACTATGAGATATAATATTTATTATTTTATTATTTTTTATTTTTTAAAATTTTATAGGATATGAATATTCAAGAGATACAAAGGTGATTGTCACCCCTTGTTCCCAAGAGGTGAAGGCCAGATTCATACTGGCAGCATGCCTATTACCACAAATTGCGATTGTAGCCTGTGTCCCAAAACCCAATTATCCCCAACCTCCCTCCCCATCTCCCTTTCCCTCCCACTCCACTTTGTGGAATTCTCTCCATCTGCAACTGCAATGCACCACTATGGTCTTCCTTTCCTTCTTTCTTTCTCTCTTAGCTCCCACATATGAGTGAGCAAATGTGGTATTTATCCCTCTGTGCTTTGCTTATTTCACTCAACATAAGTTTCTCAAAGCTCATTCATGTTGTTGCAAATGGGAGAATTTCATTCTTTTTTTATGGCAGAGTAGTATTCAGTGGTGTAATATACCACTGTTTCCTTATCCAATCATCCATCCATGGACATTTACAATGGTTCCATGTATTGGCTATTGTGAACAGAGTTGTGATGAACATGGGAGTGCAGGTATCCCTTCAACATGGCAATTTCCATTTCTCTGGGTATATAAGCAGAAGTGGGATTGCTGGATTGTATGGAAGATCTATCTGTAGTTCTTTGAGAAACCACCATACTGTTTTCCATAGTTGTACTAATTTACAGTCCCATCAATAGTGTAGGAGTGTTCCCTCTCTCCACACCCTCTTCAGCATTTGTTATTCAACATCATTTTGATTATAGCCAGTCTAAAGGGGGTGAGGTGGTATCTCAATGTAGTTTTAATTTGCATTTCCCTGATGACTACTGATGTTGAGCATTTTTTCACGTGTCTGATGGCCATTTGCATGTATTTCTTTGAAAAATATCTATTCAGCTCCTTTGCACATTTTTAATGGGGTTATTTGTTTTTTTACTGTGTAATCACTTGAGTTCCTTGTATATTATGGATATTAATCCCTTGTCATATGCATAGTTAGCAAGACTTTTCTCCCATTCTGTAGGTTGTCATTTCACTCTGTTAACTGTTTCCTTTGCTGTGCAGAAGCTTTTTAGTTTAATATAGTCTAATTTGTTTATTTTTTCTTTTGCTTTTGGGCTTTTGGGCTCATGTTCATAAAGTATGTGCCCAGATCTAGTTCTTGAAGTGTTTCACCTATTTTTTTTCCCTTAGTAATTTTACAGTCTCAGGTCTTATACTTAAGTCTTTAATCAATTTTGAGTTGACTTTAGTATAAGGTGAGAGATGCATACCGAGTTTCATTCTTCTGCATATGGATATCCAATTTTCCCAGCAGCACTTGTTAGAGAGGCCGTCTTTTCCCCAGTATAGACTTTTGTTGCCTTTGTCCAATATCAGATGGCTGTAAGCCTGAGGGGTGGTTTATGGGTCCTCAATTCTTCTCCACTTGTCTGAGTGTCTATTTTTATGCCAGTACCATGCTGTTTTGGTCACTATAGCTTTGTAGTATATTTTGAAGTCAGGTAGTGTTATGCCTCCAGCTTCATATTTTTTTGCTCATGATTGCTTTGACTATTCTGGGTCTTTTGCTGGCCCATATGGAAGTTAAGATTTTTTTTTTTCATTTTTATGAAGAATGTCATTGGTATTTTGACTGGGATTGCATTGAATCTGTGGGTCAGTTTGGGTAGTATAGACATTTTCACAATGTTAGTTCTTCCAATCCAAGAGCATGGAATGACCTTTTGGGGTCTTCTCTAATTTCTTTCAGTAGTGGTTTATAGTTCTCATTGTAGCAACCTTTCACTTCCTTAAATTGATTAAATTGATCCCCAGGTTGTGTGTGTGTGTGTGTGTGTGTGTGTGTGTGTGTGTGTGTGTGTAAAGTATAAATGGGCTTACTTTCTTTGTTTTTCTGTTATCTCATTGTTTGAGAATATAAATGCAGCTGATTTTTTGGCATATATTTTGTATTCTGCAATGTTACTGAAGTTATTAACCAGTTCTAGGAGTTTTTTGATAGAATCTTTAGGTGTTTCTACATATACTATCATGTCATCTGCAAATAGAGACAGTTTGACTTTGTCTTTTCCAGTCTGGATTCCCTTTATTTCTCTCTCTTGCCTGATTACTTTTTCTAATACCTCCAGTGCTGTGTTAAATAGAAGTGGTGAGAGTGGGCATCCTTGTCTTGTTCCTGTTCTTTAGTGAAAGGCCCTCAGCTTTCCCCCATTCAGAATGATACTGGTGGTGGGCTTGTCATAGATGGCTTTTATTGTGTTGAGATACTTTCCTTCTACCTAATTTATTGAGAGTCTTTATCATGTAGGGATGTTGAATTTTGTCAAATGCCTTTCAGCATCTATTGAGATAATCATGTGGTCTTTGTCCTTGAGTTTGTTGATGAAATAGAAACCAAAAAAAACAATAGAAAAGATCAATGAAACAAAATTTGTTTTTTCAAGAAGATAAATAAAATAGACAAACCATTAGCTGTGTTAACAAAAAAAAAAAGAAAAGACAAAACTCAAATAACAAAAATCAGAAATGAAAAGGGAGACATTACAACCAATACCACAGAAATAGGAAGAATCATTAGAGACTATTTTAAACAAGAGTATGACAACATGTGTGAAAATCTGGACGATATGGATAAGTTTCCAGGCACATACAAACTACCTAGACTGAACCAAGAAGAGATAGAAAACCGGAACAGACCAATAACTAGCAATGAGTTTGAATCGGTAATCAGCAATCTTCCAACAAAGAAAAGTCCAGGTCCAGATGGCTTTACAGCTGAATTGAATCAGTCTTTTAAAGAGGAGTTAATACCAGTTTTCCTCAAACTATTCCAAAAAATTAAAGCAGAGGCTACTCTCCCAAACTTATTCTATGAGGCCAACATAACTCTGGTACCAAAACCAGATAAAGACACACAAAAAAAGAAAATTACAGGCCAACATCCTTGAAGAAACTAGATGCAAAAATTCTCAACAAAATGTTAGCAATCAGAATACAGCAACACATCAAAAAAAAATTATACACCGTGATCAAGCGGGATTCATCCCAGGGATGCAAGGATGGTTCAACATACGAAAGTCAATAAATGTGATACATCACATCAACAAACTCCAGACAAAGACCATATGATTATATGTGGGATTTTATTTAACAAAGGATTAAGGAGGCCTTCTCTTTCCTTTATTTTTTTATGTTTTTATTTTTTAAGGACTTTATTTTTTTGAGCAGTTTTAGGTTTATAGCCAAATAGAGACAAAGGTATAAAAATGTCCCATATACCTCCATCCCCTACACATGCATAGCTTCTCCCATTATCAACATGTCCATTGGAGTGGTGCATTTGTTAAAAATGATGGATCAACATTAACACGTCATTATTAACCAAAGTTCATAGTTCACAGTTGGGTTCATCTTTGGCGCTGTATGTTTTATGAGTCTGAAAAAATATATAACGATATGTATCTATCATTATGATGTCATGCAAAGTAGTTTCTTTGCCCTATAAATCCTCTCTGCTCTATTTATCCTTTCCTTCCCTCTATTCACTGGAAGTCACTGACCTTTTTGCTGTCTCCATAGTTTTGTCTTTTCTGGAAAGTCATGGTTGGAATCGTACAGTATGTAGCCTTGTCAGATTGGCGTTTTTAGACTTAGTAATATACATTTAAGTTTCCTTCATCTCTTTTTATGGCTGGAAAGCTCATTTTTTTCAGTGCTTAGTAATATTCTATTGTCTGGATGTACTGAAGTTTATGCATACATTCATTTACTGAAGAAATATCTCTCCACTGATTTAGGTCTTCTTTGTTTCTTTTATCCAAATTTTGTAGTTTTCTTCATAGAGATCTTGTACCTTCTTAGATTTGTACCCAAGTGTTTCATTTTGGGGGGTGCTAATGTAAATGTAAAATTCACTTGTTCATCATAGCTGTAGAGGAAAGGGAAAGACTTTTGCATATTAACCTTTTCTTCTACATTCCAGCTGTAATTTCTTTTTAGTTCTAGAAAGTTTTTGTTTGTTTGTCTTTCAGACTTTCTATATAGACAATTATGTCATGTTAAAAAAGAAAGTTTTGTTTTTTCCTTCCCAATAATATCATCAATTTTCTTTTCTCCCCCTTATTGTGTTAGCTACAACTTCCATGCAACGTTCAAATGAACTGGTGAACTGGTGTGAGGGGATACCCTTCTCTTGTTCCTGATCTTAGGGGGAAAGCTTCTCATTTCTTTCTATTAAGTAGGATGTCAGGTATAGGGTTTTTCTAGACATTCTCTGTCAGGTTGAGAAAATAACCCTCTACTTTTTGTTTGATAAAAGTTTCTGTTATAAATAAGGTTTTGAAAATTGTCAAATGCTTTTCTGCATCTATTGATATGATCATGTGATTTTTCTTCTTTAGCCTATCGATGTGATGGGTTATGTTATTTGAAATTTGAATGTTGAACCAGTCTGCATAACTGGGATAAATCCCGCTTGGTTGTGGAGCATAATTAGTTTTCCGTATTGCTATATTTAACTTGCTAATATTTCGTTGAGGATTTTTGCATCTATTTTCATAGGAGTTTTTTTTTTTTTTTTTTTTTTTTTTTTTAATTCTCATAATGTCTTTGGATTTCATGTTATGACAATACTGGCCTTGTAGAATGAGTTAGAAAACATTCCCTCTGCTTTCACCTTCTGAAACAGATTGCAATAATTTCTTAATTAAATATTTGGTCGAATTCATTGGTGAATCCATCTGAGCCTGGTGCTTTTCTGTTTTTAAAAGTTTGTAAAATTTTCACTCAGTTTCATTAGTAGATATAAGCCTATTTCATATTGTTTACCTTTCCTTGTGTTAGTTTTAGCAGATTGTATCTTTTTATAAATTAGTCCATTTCATTTAGGTTTTCAAATTTGTGAAGAAAGACTTGTTCATAGTATTATCTATGTAATGTCCATTGGATCTGTTGTGATATCCTCTCCTTCATTTCCTATATTAGTAATTTGTGTAATCTCTTTTTCTCCCTTAGTTAGCCTGACTCAAAGCTTATCAATTTTTAAAAAGAATTTTTCAAAGAAAAAGTATTGGTTTCCCTGATTTTCTCTATTAATTTCCTCTTTTCAATGTAATTAATTTCAGCTCTAATTTTTACCATTTTTTTCTGCTTACTTTGTATTTAATTTACTTTTTCTTTTTTGATTTTCTGAAGTAAAATTTGGAATATCAATTTCAGATATTTCTTCTTTTCTAGTGTATGCATTCAAAGATATAAATTTTCCTGTAGGTAATCCTTTCACTGGGTACCACAAGTTGTGATATGCTGTGTTTTTATTTTCATTTAGTTAAAGACATAATTTAATTTCCCCTGATATTTTTTCTTTGATTGAGGTATTATTTAGAAATGTGCTGTTTAATTGCCACATAATTAGGATTTTTTTAGTTATCCTTTTGTTATTGATTTCTAGTTTAATCCCATTGTAAAACAAACAAACAAATATGATACAATTTTTATTTGTTCAAATTTTTAAGGTGTATTTTGTGACCTGGAATACTGTCAATCTCAGTAAATGTTTCATGTTAGCTTGAGAAGAACATATTTTCTGTTGTTAAATGAAGTAGTCTTAAGGTGTTAATTATAGCCAGTAGTCTGATAATTTTTAAGGTGAGAAAATCTTGACCATATTCATATAGATAAAGATATGACACATGTATGATATTTAGCTAAGGCAGGGGCTTCATAGATCTTCCTTTGTAATCAAATCAAATGTATGAAAGTCATATTTGGGGCACAGAAATTTGAAGTTTATCCTTTCATCAGTTTTTTTGTTGTTTCCATTTTGCACCCAGTACCATTCTCATAAAAACATAGACTACAAATTATGCCTGAGTCACTTAGTATGCATTCAATCTGCAGTCAAATATTAAACACTTACCAAGACAGTTAAAGTTTTTGAAGAGAAATATGCATCTGTACTGCAAGAAAGAATTTATTTATTAAGTTTATACCTGATAGGCTCAATTTTCTCCGTGAGTTAAAAAAGAGAGTCATTTGCTAAGAGGAAAACAGTCA
This sequence comes from Galeopterus variegatus, assembly GCF_000696425.1. Lineage (NCBI taxonomy): Eukaryota > Metazoa > Chordata > Mammalia > Dermoptera > Cynocephalidae > Galeopterus > Galeopterus variegatus. The sequence goes on from NW_007729995.1 coordinate 75,611, forward strand.
ATTTCAGGAAGAGACACAGGGATATGCATCTGTACTGCAAGAAAGAATTTATTTATTAAGTTTATACCTGATAGGCTCAATTTTCTCCGCGAGTTAAAAAAGAGAGTCATTTGCTAAGAGGAAAACAGTCAATTTCAGGAAGAGACACAGGGAATAGAATAATTTGAGGGTAATGTAGGAAGCAAAGCTGATACGTAAAACTGCATCTCTATTCTAGAGCAACAAATGTACACAGTACTTTACTTTTTCATAGAAGCAGTTAGACATTAAAGAAGCAAAAAGCAAATTTGATTTGAATACTACTCTTTCATGGAAGTTACATTAGCAGAGGAGAATCTCATACTACTGACTATTTTGAAGTTTACTCTAAAACCAACATTTAATTTTAATATAACTTTTAAAAAATGTATGATCAGTTGTGTTAATCTGTTTCTCTTTTTCTATTCCCTCAGACTCAATATATTCTTGTACCAATTTTACACAACCTTAACACACTATCCTAAAAATAATCTTAATGTCTAGTAAGATACATCCTACTTTGCTCTTCAGAACTGTCTTGGATATTCTTATACCTTTGCTATTAAAGCTTGGATTCAAGATATTATGTTCCCTAAAAAAATACTTCAAAACCATTTTTTTAATTACACATAGTCAACAAAATTTAGAGCTTTATGATGAGTCAGAATTATTGGACTTAATGTCTTTATATTTACATTTTAATTAACGTCCTTCAATAAGGATTTATAATAGTTTTAATAAAATCTTCCATATTTTTTTATTGCCATATATCTTAAATCATGTTTCAGTTGTAAATAGTATTACAAAATCTGTATTGTAGTATTACTGGTATAGGTGCATACAGATGAAATTAGTATTTGTTTTCTGCTCCTCAATCACTGTTCTCCTGTGAGATGGTTGGAAAAACAATAAACATTTAGTTATATTCCTAGAAGGTATATCTTTCTTCAAGCCTCAGCGGTAAGCTCTTCAAAAATTTCATGAGATCTAGCTACCGGTTCTAAGTTCCAAGACTCTCTGATATTCATTTGGTCACTAAACACGATATAAAGGGAATATCGAAGTACATAACATTCTGTGTAAGACAAAAAGAAAGAAGTAAGCAAGAATATCAATTTCCCCTGAGGATCTAGGAATGGGCTCAAATTTTATGTCTAGTATCTTTAGAATCATAATAGAAGGGAGGAACAAAATAAAGTCTTTGACACAGAAGTCTTTCAAATCTTTCAACACAGAGAACCCAGCCTTAATAAACACAATCCAATCAAGGCAGAGAATCTGCTCATATAGGTGGGCATTGTCTTTTTTTCTAGGTTAGAAGTGTAATAAAACAATATGAAAGAAGGAGACTATAGAATCACA
>NW_007729995.1:77097-80468 GCF_000696425.1 Galeopterus variegatus
GAATCTGCTCATATAGGTGGGCATTGTCTTTTTTTCTAGGTTAGAAGTGTAATAAAACAATATGAAAGAAGGAGACTATAGAATCACAAACAAAGAGGTATTTGTGGAGTCAATGTGTTTAACACCATGGTCAGCATTCAAAGAAAACAGGGTTTTTATAATCCAAAATTCCTCTGGTGTTTCTTCTTAGTCTCCAACAACTTAGTAATGAAAAATGCAACTAACATAGAATTCATCCAGGTTAACAATCCAATGCTGTAAAGTGCTTTTAGAAAAACACTCACTGTTTTCAAGTAAAATCCTCTATTTTTCATAACATTAGTAAAATGTATTTATAGTAAAAAATAATTTTAAAAAGACTGAAGGAACCATCCCTAAAAAAAAATATTGTGCTATATTTCCCTGTCTCTTCTATATTCTTACACTGTTGTGAAATGTATTTTACAGTTTCCATTCTCAACCTGTCTTGCATTTAAACTTCCATTTGAACATGTTTCACACAAACACTCCAACTAAGATATTTATCTTACAGAGTGAATGACAGCAAAACTGAGAGAAAGTATTATAAAACTAAAATCAAACCTGATTACATATAAAAAACAAAATGAAAATATTATTTACTTCTAGTAGGAAAATATGCTTTACAAATGCACAATTTTTCAATATACTGATTAAATATATTGTAAAATGAATATTTAAAAGGTAAAGTTTAATAATTGATGATTAAATGTGATTGTCAATGGAAAAAAAATGGTGCTATATGGAGACTGGTATGTTCACATTTAATGACAGCGTTTCAACAAAGCCAAGTTATAATACATTTACCTGTACTCAAAGAATCAAGAAGATGGAAGAAATCAAAATTTTAATTAGGCTAAAAAATACAAAAATAAAAGATATGATTATTTAAAATATGTTAACCAGTTTTGTGACAAAAATCACAGTGCATTATACAGTCAGCTTTCTGATCCCTTGATGCTAATGTTAACAGTGTGTGCACTCGAATTCCTTGGTTCCAGTTGTGGCTTCCTGATTCCCAACCTTCCTTAGGGTGACAGAGGCAGTAGCCTCCTTGGAAATGAGCTTTGTGATGTTCTGGAAGTTATGTCTGGAGTAATATCCTAGAGCTGGTATATTCTGCCTGTTACAGACTGAATTGTGTCTTCCCTAATTCATATGCTGAAGCCATAACCACAAGTACCTCAGAATGTGACTATAGTTGGAGATGAGGCCTTTAAAGAGGTAATTAAGTTAAAATTAGGTTATTATGGTGGTCCTAATCCAATCTGACTGGTGTCCTTATAAAAAGAGAAGACCAGAGCATACAGAGACACCAGAGATGTACATGCACAGAGGGACAACCCTGTAAAGTGGCCACAAACAGATGGCTACCTGTAAACTAAGATGCCAGGACTGTGAGGAAAGCAACCCTGTCAGCACCTTGACCTTGAACTTTGAGCCTCCAAAACAGTGAGGAAAGCAGTTTCACAAAGTAGACTACAGATATAAGCAAGCCTGAAAGTAAAATCTAAAACCATTACATTAGAAAAACAGGAGTGTGTCTTCATGACCTTGACATAATCAGTGATTCTTTAAACAGGACATTGAAAGCACCATGAAAATTATCGATAAACTAAGCAACAGTTTCACTAGGCAAAAAGGAATGTTACAACGCTACAAACTCTGAGAGAAGTGATAGTAATGAGGTGAACTCCACAGTAGCCATGGATCTTGGTCTGTGACAATTTTATGACTAAGGAACCACACCCTGGAGTCCAAGTACATCAGAACAGCCTCACTGAGTGGAGGACTTTCTAGTACTTCCTGTTCTAATTGTTGGTTTTTTTATCTAATATATTTTAACATGTTGAATCTTTTATTTGCCCATTCATAACACTCCTCACAAGTGTTAACCCCTGTGTGACACTGGTTTTTACTTCTAGCCTATAAATTTCTTGAGGACAAGACCCATTTCAGGGAAAGGAGTGTGCTGAGTGCTCCTTTTAAAATACCAGGATCATTAAAACACCTAGAATAACAAACACTGATAAGGATGCGGGGAAAGGGGAGCTCTTCTACACTGTTGGTGGGACCGTAAACTAGCACAGTCACTATGGAGAACAGTATGGAGGTTTATCAAACAACTTCAGATAGAGCTGCCATATAATCCAGCAATCCCACTGCTGGGTATATATATCCAGAAGAGTGGAAATCATCATGTTGAAGGGATACCTGCACTCCCATGCTCATTGCAGCTGTATTTATGATTGCCAAGATATGGAACCAACCTAAATGTCCATTGATGGATGATTGGATAAGGGAAATGTGGTATATATGCATAATGGAATATCACTTTGCCATAAAAAAGAATGAAATTCTGTCATTTGCATCAACATGGATGAGTATGAAGAAAATTATGTTAAATGAAATAAGCCAGACAAAGAAACAGAAATACTGCATGTTCTCACTTATAAGTGGCTGCTAGGAAGGAAGAAAAGAGGGAGGGAGGGAGGGGGGAGGGAAGGAGGGAGGGGAGGAAAAAATGAAGGAAAGAAAGAAAGAAAAGACCACAGCAATAAGTTGAACTTTCGGAAGGAGAGAACAAACCTATGGATGCTAGAGATGTTGGGCAGAGGAGGGAGGGAGGGGTTGGGGAAGTGATAGATCAGGTAAAGGGCATAAAGAACCATCGCAATTTGTAAGGATGAATATGCTAATAATAAATGAAAATAATAAAATAAAATAAAATACCAGGACCACTGAAGGGTGCATACTTCAAATGATTTTAGGATGGAGGAGTGATCATATAGTCGCTCCTTGAAACTCGAGATTGTTCTGACCCATTAATCCTTTCACACCACACAGTGGATTTTCTAGGTCGTCTAAATGATTCCTCTTGGTGGAAGAGGAAAAAATAAGTTATAATACCAATGTGGCCATTCTCCCACTTAGGCTCAAAAAAAAGTTGCTTAAACAAAAAGGGTCAAACATTGAAAAGTTTTAACCAGTCTTGGTATCCAAATAAATAAATAAATAAATAAATTTAAAAAACCCAACCCAAACCACAAAAGCCAAATTAGTAGTCTTCTCCTAAGTAGACAGACATTATTTCTCGATTGTTACAAAAGTCACACATACTAATACTTTGAAAAAATAAACCTAGTTTTTATATTTTTCAAGGTATAAAATTTTTAAAATGTGTGCACAGCAGAATTTTAAATGTAATGAAAAATATCAGTTGCTATGAAAGATATTTGTTTGACATACATGGAGTAGCAAATGTTTTGAGTTCATTTATTCATGCTATGGGTACTTATATGAAACCATATCACATCATCTGTTATCGTAATTTTATATTCCAAAAATAATCA
>NW_007729995.1:81020-96903 GCF_000696425.1 Galeopterus variegatus
TACTTATATGAAACCATATCACATCATCTGTTATCGTAATTTTATATTCCAAAAATAATCAAGCAAACTTCCACTTCTGGGAGATGTAAATGTTCCTGAAAGCCTGATTTAATTTCATCTGGTATGGGTAGCTACAACTTGAATAACTTGAAGTTGTATAAAGAGTACTAATAGATAAAACCCACACATGCAGAACACTTTTTAACTATTTCCCATGTAGCTGAAATACCTTGGCATAAATATATATTCATGGTTTTGAAGAAATAATAAAGTGAGCAATCTATGCGAAAAAGAATTCCAATCTTACTATTGCTGAACAAACACACAATGAGTTACCTAAAACTTGATTAATTTTTAAAAGTTAGTACTAAAAAATAAAGTTAGTTTGGTTATTTCTCTGTTGCAGTTCTGGTAGTTTTCACCTGTTCTCATTATTTCACAGCACGGTCCAAACTAGAAAATTTAAAACTACAGCATTAAAAATACCCAAACAAGACAGATTTGNGTTCTCATTATTTCACAGAACGGTCCAAACTAGAAAATTTAAAACTACAGCATTAAAAATACCCAAACAAGACAGATTTGAATGGTTACAGATTTCATTAGCACATAAAGTTGTGTAAAAAGATGAATGGAAAATTTTAAAGACTCAAAGAATAATCACAGACAGGTTGCTGATTTCTCTCAAGTTCTGTGTGTGTTTCACATAACTAATGCATTGATAATTTGTATGTGGTACCTGAACATCAATTGATAAATGGTAGATTATCTTATTTTGTGCCCTTGGATTTAATTCATTTTAATGCAATTAAATTTAACAAACATTTATTATTATTATTATTATTATTATTATTATTATTATTATTATTATTTTCTACTAGATGTCAGGCTGTTAGGTGAAGAGAGATGAAAAGGAAAATAAAAGATTATCTGTGTCCTCAAGAACTCACTCTCAAGAAATATTGTTGGACAAAGATGATAAATAAAAAATCCAATGTGTACTTTGCTGTCTCTATTTGATTCCATTTCCCAGATATTATGAACTGAACTGTGTTCCCTTTAAATTCATATGCTGAAGTTCTAACACCCAGCATCCCAGAATGTGGCTATATTTGGAGATAGGACCTTTAAAACAGTGATTAAATTCAAAAAGGCTGTGAGGGTGGACCCTAATCCAATCTGATTTTTGCCCTTACAAAAAGAAAAAAAAAAAAAATCTGCTGAAAGATAGATACCAGGGAAGTACTCACACAGAAAGGCCATGTGACCACACAGCCAGACGGTGGCTATCTGCGAGCCAAGTAGGATGCCTTAGGAGAAACTAAGCCTGCGTGCATCTTGGCTTTGAACTGCTAGCATCCAGAATTATGAAAAAATATTTATTTTTTATTTTTTTTATTTAAGCCACCTAGTCTGAGGTATTTTGTTATGACAGCCCTAGCAAAGTAATATACCAGGTTACAACTCATTTTTTAAAATGTATAAACAATAACAAGCAAAACTTTGGAAACTGTAGAAATACATGGACATTAAACAACATGCTCCTGAGGATCAATGGGTCAAAGAATAAGTTAAGCAGGAATTCCAAAAATTTCTTGAAACAAGTGAATATAGAAGCATATTATACCAAAACCTATGGGATACTGCAAAGGCAACACCAAGAGGGAAGTTTGTTGCGATAAGTGCTTACATCAAAAAAGTAGAAAGATATCAAATAAAACAACCTAACATTGCACCTCAAGGAACTACAAAAGCAAGAACATCAAATCCCCAAATTAGTAGATAAAAAGAAATAATAAAGATCAGAACAGAACTAAATGAAATAGAGACCAAAAAAAAAAGGTACAGAAGATCAATGAAACAAGAAGTTGTTTCTTTGAGAAGATAAACAAAATTGACACCATTAGCTAGACTAACTAGATTTACTTAAACGCATATTTGAGAACTTACTTTCCATTGTGTTCTCTACAATATAAAATCAATGAACAACACAAAAAATCATCTCTGAATGATTATGTTAACCTCTAATCAGGGTGGAAGAGACAAATACTAGGACACTGAAATAAAGTTTATTATGGGAGTTTCTGCTTATGGAGTTATTTTACATTTACTCAATACCTAAAGGTTGTGTGTGCGCCAGCTAAGCAAGGTGGAGGGGGAGGAAAGTGTTCCTGGAGAAAGAAACCTAGGGAAGGAGAATCCACTGAATTCTTATTAAACTGAAACCCATTTGGAGACTGTATGGTAAATGCTGGACATAGCCCTATTCCCCCCATCCCCGTGTATAGCAGAGTTCCCTGCCCTGGGAGTCTACCCCTGGCCAAGGTAGTTACCCAAAGAAAGGCACATCCCTTTTAAGAACAAACAGATGGCTGGAGGGAGCAGGGATCTTGAGTAAATGCACTAGCACTCTGGTACCAGGAGAGTAGCCAGTAGGTTAATGTATCTACTCAGCCAGATCTCCCATGTGCTCTGAGTTACGAGAGCTGCGTAAGGGTCTGCACATAAGACTGAAAATGATTTCCACCCCTACTCTGATCTGTTCACTACATGACTTGGATGTACTCCATGGTGGCACAGATATTCTGACAATTGCTGCCTCGGTACCTCTCCTAAGCCTAATAAACCAATGCTTTAGGTGTGTTAGACTCTACCCATTGGGCCACCAGATGGTTTCTTTAGAACAGGCAAACACTGCACATGTGCCCTCTCAGATTTGGGGCTCCTGTGTTGCTGCCTCGGTACCTCTCCTAAGCCTAATAAACCAATGCTTTAGGTGTGTTAGACTCTACCCATTGGGCCACCGGATGGTTTCTTTAGAACAGGCAAACACTGCACATGTGCCCTCTCAGATTTGGGGCTCCTGTGTTACAGAGGTGTTGATGCAGGTAAACCGAGGAAGGAACTAGTGGATAACAAAGCTGAGAGGAGGACGGGGGTCAAAACAAGGAGGGCGGTTCAGGTCATATCTATCCCCAAGATATTCAAAAGCTTGAAAAATGCTTTTCATCAGAGCGGAGTCCATTTTACTTCACTGTTTTCACAGTTTTGTGGAGGTAAAGTTTACGTATCAAGAAATCTCTCTTTAAGGCATTTAGCTTGATGAGTTTTGGTGATTTTTATATAGTCATGAAACTACCACCACATTGGCAATATTGAACATACCAGATGTTCAAGGAATTCCTTTCTGTCCTTTTGTGGTTAAACATCTCTCCTATTTGTGTCCCACACAATCACTAATCTGCTTTTTCTTTCTTTCTTTTTTTAAAAATAAAAAAATATAGGTTCCTCATCCCCCCAGAATTTAGTATAAATGCAACCATATAATTTACATACAGTCTATTGTGTTTAACTTATTTCACGTAGCATAATGTTTTAGAGATTTTTCTATTATTTTGTATGTTTGCGTTATTAGTTTTCTATAATATATATACTATGATTTTTTTTGTCCCTGGATATTTGGTTGTTTCCAGATTTTGACTACCAAGAATGATGCTGCTATGAGCATTTGTGTGAACATACACTTTATTTCTTGGGTAATTATCTAGGTGTATATTTATGTTATATTTAGCAGAAAGAATTGTCATGACTTGACAATTAATTTGATGCAGGAAATTATGACAAAGAATAAGTGAAATGTGACTTAAAGTTTGACAAAGAGTAAGTCAAAGGTAACTTGCAGATTTTCCATTTTGAAAGAGTGAATAAAGATGGAATTGACATTTTCTGAGATGAAAGAAAGTAAGTTTAAAGAAGACAGTTGGGATTTATAGTTTGAACTCGTGAATTTGAGATTCATACAGCAAACGGAGATATTAAATATAGAGTTGAATAAAGATTCTGCAAGTAACAAAAATGTACTTGGCTCGAAAGTAAGTATATTGTAATGGTGTAAAGAAATGAAATTCCTGGTATTGGACGAAATCAAAGATCAGCAAATTATGGCCCAAGGGTCAAAACACCTATTTTTATAAATTAAATTATATGGGAACACCACCATGCCCACTGGTTTTTCAATGTCTGTGGCTGCTTTCACACTACCCCAAAAAGACCAGATGTCCTTTTTGCAACTATCTGGCCCTTTACAGAGAAAAAAAAGTACACTGACTCTTGAATAAGATTACCAAAAGAATAAATATAGAGTTATAAGAAAAAAACAGTAATAGAAAAGAAAAAAAAGTGTTTTTTCTTCTATTCTATTCTCTCACTGAACAATCAACACAGAATACTTCTGTGACCCATTCTCTTCTACACAACACTTCACTCAGCACTTCTGACATATGATGTGGGGGCAGGAGTTTCCACATACACCAACAAGTTCTCTGGTGGACACCAGGTGGGTGTCCTCTAATTCAATTTACTTCTGATGCTCTCTACCTGGAAATAGCATCAGATCCCACAGGTTGAGGCCTCAGTCCCACAAGACTGCCTCCCACTTTAGACGTCTGTTGCAAGTAGTAGGTTGTCACTTATACTTCTGACTGACTGGCTAAAAATCGTGGATTTCTATTACCCACTTCTTGGATTTGCTTAATTTGCTAGAGAAGCTCACAGAACTCGGGAAAACACATTACTCAAGTTTATCTGTGTAGTATAAAGGGTATAGTGGATGAACATCCAGATGGAAGTGACGCATAAGGGGGAGGTTTGGGAGAAAGAGAGTGGAGCTTCCAGTACCTCTCCACATGAGCCATAGTTCAGGAGCTTCCACGTGTTCAGGTGTCTTGAAGCTTTCAACTCAATGGTTTTGGGTTTTTTGTGGAGGCTTTATTAAACAGGCATAATTGATCACATCATTGGCCATCAGTGATCTATTTAACCTTCAGCCCCTCTCCCCTCCCAGGAGGTAGGGGTGGGGAGTAGGACTGAAAGTTCCAAACCTCTAATCACATAGTTGGTTCGCCCTGGCAACCAGCCCCCATCCTGAGGGTATCTGGGAGCTTCCAGCCACCAGTCATCTTATTAGCATATAAAAAACTCTCTATCACTCCAAAGATACCAAGGATTTTAGGAGTTGTATGTCAAAAAGCGGAAGGAAGACATATTATATATTACATTTTTATAAATATATATATTACATTTATATAAATCATAATATCATAGGCAATGATACAGTGTGGTGTAGAGGGCTAAGAATATTCTGCATTTTAAAATAAGGCAAAGGACAGGAATCTAAACAAAAGATCCAGAGGAGTGTGTGGCATGTAAGGGTAAAAATGTTAGTAAAACGTGCTGTTGCAGAGTCCAAGGAAACAGAGTTTTAATGGAGAGCTCAGCTGAGACTGATCAACATGAGGAGTGAAAAAGTGAGCTATATAAAAGTCATTGATAGCATTAGAGGGACAATTGTGGTAGAACAATCAGGCAAGCTTTAGAATAAAACAAATTTGAAATTTAAATTGTGATATAGCACTCTTTAATAATGTCCATATTAATGCTACTGAAGGAGATTGTGAAGGAGGGTGTAAGGACAGGGTATTAGTTGTCCTCTGCCTGTTATGGCAGTGAGAAAAAAAGATGATTGAGTTCAGGTCGAAGATCTTCTTGCCCATATCCTAGCAGGAGATTAGGGACCATTTTATGTGGTCTGAGTAGAGTGTTTTGAGAGTGGTGATTATTGCAAACCAGTGGACAATGTAGTTTAATAACTACAAGAAAATAAGAGGTGATTATCGACAAGCCAGTAGGGATCCTGATGGATAAAGTATTGCTATGGAGGATAACGCAGGGATTATGGTGAAATAACAAATTAGAAAATGAAAAAGAAAAGTAGACCCTATAGTGTCACCACTAGTCAGGAACGCATAGCTGTGACTGATGTGAGAACGTGGAGAGCTTTGCCTTTAATTGCCTGCAGTCACATCTTCAGCAAGTGTGCATTCTCCCTATTTTAATTGTTCATACTGCACAGTAATATTTCCAGAGTCTACTTCATAGTGAATGCTAAGTAGTAACATATTTTACAAGGATGAAAAATCCCAGATTTAAATTATAAGCATTAAAACAAGAAATAAAACAAGAAATGAATGAATGAATGAATGAATATGAAGCAAAAGGGCACTAACCCCCACCAGATTACTTTGCTTCAGTCCTGACTGGCCTGTGAAAAATCCAATGACTCATAGACACTGAATTATTGTGGCTCTAATAAATTCACACATTTTATGCTCATATTGCCATTTTTTATTCATGTTGCCAGACATAATGGCAAGTGTTCAGAAAGCCCCACAGTCTAAGGGGACTGGAATGCTCCTATGAACTTGTTTAATGCTTTCTATATTATTTTAACTTTGAAAGGAAGAAAAATTTAAAAATAATATTTTTGTATAGAGTATACATCACTGTTCTCCCAGTCAGGGTATCTGAATTCCCAATTATACTGAATCAATATTCTAAACCATATTTCAATTTGATTAGTATAAAAATATAATTGATTTATTATACTGATGGCACAATGTATTTCTTTTTAGAGAAATAAGCCAAAGAAAAATTAAAAATTGTGAAGGCACATACTATTAGCTGAGACTAGTTAATTAATGTGGGTGAAGTACAGGGTCCAGCCAAACAGTTAAATATGGGGAGTGACTTGATCTGAGACCTGAGAGATATTTTATAGACAGTGTGCACTAAGTTACTGTCTTTCTGGAACCAGGTTTTTAGTTAAGAAGCACTAACCCACGTGGGCCTAATGGATTTTAGATGACACATACACCATCCCTAGATATTTTTGTAGCCCCAATAGCTCAAGTGACAAAAAAGCAAATCTAAACTTGAGGAGGGAGAGAACAGAATCTGCTTGAGATGTGCAGAATGTTGAGTTATCAAGTGGTATTACCAACTTTCTGCTCTTATATATGCTCTGAGCAGTTATTCCCACTGCCAAGGTCATCTGACTAGAATTCATCTAAATATTTATAAATTTATAACATTTATCGAAGAACTACATGAGTGCTTTGTAGAAAAGACATCAAACAGGATTTTCTGATGTTCCTCCTGATAAACAGAAGTTAGTTTTATCAGTTATGTATTTTCTTGGTTGTGTTTTCTTATACTTTTTTTTTTTCCTTTTTGTCTTTTTTTACTGACTGGTAACGGGATCGCAACCCTCGGTGTCGCGCCCGTACCGGGGACTGGCAACAGGATCGCAACCCTCAGTGTTGCACCTGCACCGCGCTCAGCCAGTGAGCGGGAACCGGTCTCCACATGGGATCCGAACCCTCGGCGGGAGCACCGCCACGCTCCCAAGCGGCGCACTCTCCAGTGTGCCACTGGCCCGGCCCTTATACTTTTTTTTTTTTTTAAGCTTATAACCTTAAGAGAAATACTACCTTTGAACTAGACTGCATGGATTATGACAGCAGAGAACAGCTCATTCATTATGCAGCCATGAACCAGGATGACATCTTTTTTAGACAACTGCATGGGTACAAAGGTAAAGGCATTTCACTACCTGCTCCTATGTCAGATTCTGCTTTGTCCTCTTGATTTGACCTGATAGAACTGTGAAGGAAACATTATACAAATGGCTATTCAAGGCATCGCAGTAATGTCCAAAAGGGTAAATATTAGTGGGATCTAATGGCTAAAGATTAGTAACTATTTGTCTCTAGATCTCCCAAAAAGACAGTATGGTAAACTTTTTTTGCACATTGACTGAAATGCATATTGAAACACATCTCTGAACATAATCAATTAACAAGTACCCAGGTGCAATATAACTTGAAGGTGCATATAATTTACTTGAATTTCCCCATTACTACAAGAACTCAGCACTTTGATAACTCAGCAAACACTAGCTCCAATGTGGTAAGATGTTCTTGGGATGTTGGAAACTGGGTTTCTTGTGAACTGAAAGTGGAAAGGATTTTTCAGGAGACTCATTTTGGGTATGGTAAAGACTTACATGTATTAACTTAGAGATACTAGAGAGCTATTTTCATGAAAACTGTTCATGCTCAGTTGAAAGAAGATGACAAACTAGTATGAAATTAAAACACAATGATCATGTGAATTGAAAGCTAATGCTACAAACATATATGTAGCATGTCAGCATTCTTTACATGTCTAGTATTGGCATTTGATAACTTGGTAAAGCCAGAATCCACATTTTGCTCAAAAGGCTGAACAGCAAGAACAACAGCAAAGTAACTAAAAGCTGAAAACAGTGAGCAACACTGCCTATTGTTATTATTGAATTCCCTTTGCTTTCTGTGTTTGCAAAATATTCAAAATAAAGGTAATAGTAATTTACATAAAATTTACTTCTTTTGCAACATGAAGACTTTTCAGTCTGTCTAGACAACTGTACTGTTAGAAGCAGAAATCTCCAGCCTTTTTAATGTAGACCATTCTATTTTTTATCAATATAGAAACTGTATGGAGGGATACCTGATAGTTTTATTTCAGGCATAGGACATTATAAATGTTATTTACACTACATTTAGTTCTTTATCATTTTAATATTTGATTACTTTTTAATGATAATATGATTGCTTTTATATTAATGATTCTAACAATACCCATATGGTAGAAAAAAAAATCTAAGATCCAGTCTATTGCCATAATCACTGAACATATTTTTCATGTATGTGTCAATATATTGTTTTTTGCTTTCGAAATATTTGAGGTCTCGCTACATATGATGCATAGTATGCAAGTAGATTACCTTGTTATCATTTCAAACTGAAAACACAGGTAAAACAAATAAAAATATCCAGGAAAATAGAAATGTTTAATATTTCTTATGTAAAATCTCTTTGTATCATTTACACATAAAAAGATAAGTTGAAATATAATACATGTTTTATTTTTAATTGAAGAGACTTTTAGCTCTCTAAATATGAAAATGTAGATAAAAATGACCCAAATTATGAACATTAAAGTAAAAATATTTACTGCTTTCAAATCTTGTGCTCTATTTCTTCAGCCTCTCTGCATGTTCCATTATGATGAGAACCCTTTTACTGGATCATTAACTCCATTTCAGAATGACATTTCATAGACTAATCAATACTGGATGAATGTATCACAGCTCCTATATTCAAAATCATGTGACTAATATTGCAGGTGACAGAAATAATTGGCTAACGACCACTTTTTGACCTCTGCAGTTAAACAACAAAAAATCTTAATAAATAAAATAGAGTAGTCTCTGAGAAAGTGCCATGTAAAATTCTAATTTATTTCCTGTTTAATAAAATACCAAGTCTGTGAGGATTTGCAAGAATGTTTCACAAATGTGTACATTCTTTGCATGTTTTATCATGTTTTTGTTTGAATGAGAATACAGACTATAGAAAGGTACAAAAAAAATTTATAATTATATAATGGCAATTTCCTTCAATTTGTAAAAATAAATTACTTATAACACATCCATGGCATTACGAGTAGCCAATGAAAATACCTAGCTGAAGCTATGAATAGTACTTGAAAGAAATATTTTATCAAATACTCTCCTTTAATGGGAGTATACTCAGTTCCAATATTTGCAGGAAAAATGACACAATAATTTTATATATCTAGATATTTTAAATGTGTAGACCAAAATAAATTAATAGGAGGCTTCTTTACATTTTGTAAACTTAAAAGTTTAATTTTTAATTCTAATTAATGTAAATTGCAAGTAGCAACCATATTATTACATTAAATGTAAGATAGAAGATCACCTGAATTTGAAATCTGAACTTTTCTGACAGAAAAATTATGGAGAAAACAAACAATTTGAATAGATTGTGTGCATTTATTATGTGCTTGTGTGTATGGTCCCAAATATCTGAGTATCATAAAGTCAATGAGTGAAGCTATCTTTGATAAAATCCGAAGAAGATACTTTGAATAATCATTTGCTTTGAGCTATCACACATTTACCAACCAATGCTACAGAAAGAAGTATAGATTAATCAAAACAGATGTTCAGACAATCATCTTATAATACCAGCTAAAAAAAAACGGTTTAGGTATACTGTGTGCCAGTGGATTGTGAGCCCATTTTTTTAGGGTAATGTAAAATAAAATATAAGTTACTTAATAAAACTATATGCATTTTCATATTTTAGATGTAATACATATAAATACACAATCTGTATGTGTATATATATATATATTAACTTAAATATAATTTGGATCATGTATAATTTCTTAATTAGATTTATTTTATCATATATATATATATAAATATGTGTGTGTGTGTGTGTGTGTGTGTGTGTGTCTGAATTTGTGGATGTGGTCTATGACTTATACCTGTTCAGGTATATCTATAAATAATGACAAGAATCAAAAGCTAATAGTTAACATAAGAATACCTCATGAATTTTGTTTTACAGTAAAATAAACTTTTGGGAATAGCTTTAATAAATTGTCATATCATTACATTAATGAAGAAATCATGAGAGACAGAGAGAAACAGAGACAGAGTTTAATGTTTGCTCTCTTGACCCCTTTACATATTTTACTATCACATTTTCCTTTATTATTCTAATTTAATAGTGTGATTTCACTTTCAACACATTTTTAAATCTGTTTTCAAATGTAACTTTTTTTCCTTTCAAATGCTTTTTTGTATGTGTTTACTTAAGTACATAAGCTCTTCTCTCTCTGGAGGTTTTCAAAAGAGTTCCTGGAATTGAGGGGTGGAGAATCTTAAGACCTCTTATATGTAAAAGGAAAGCCCTAAAATTGATGCATGGATTGAGAGAGACAGTTGCAGTTGCTTACCTCATTTCATTTTTTTTTCTACATCCAAATCTTGAGTTAATCATAGTCTTCTTTCTTCCAAAATATCTAACTTTTCAGAACTGTTATCTTTTAATACCTTGCAAAACAGTCAATTTTCTATTTATTTGCACATTGTCTAAGATACTTAAGGCCAGGAACTTTAGCAGAATAATCAGCCCCTTTTGCAAGGCTGCACATAGGAATTACAAGAAATGACATTGCATAACTATGCATTTTAAAAAGGTAAATTATTGTTCTCCATGAAAATAATACTGTCAATTCCATAGGAAAAATAAGAAAATATAAACACTTCCTTATAGAGCACCAGAACTATAAAGCAAAGATAAGGAATCTTTGATTAATGTAAAATTATTAATTAAATATCTCAAAATCCTGTTACTAAAACATACAAAATTGAGATATGGAAATATACATAATAACTTTATTTTTTGTGCACAGTCATTTAAAATCATTAAATATAAAACAATCCCAAGAGCAAAATCTGAATATATTACTGGTAATGCTTCCAATAGAGATTTTAAAAAACATGTATGATCTAGATTTTCATTGTATAGGTTCTATACAGTTGTACAGCTTCTATATTAAAACGAGATTGTTAAGAAAGGAAGAAAAATCAATACTATAGCCTTATAATGTTCTCATGATATATGATATTATAATGTATATAAAATGCATTTTTATATGATTACAGTGTTTAGACCTATAATATGACTAGATTTTACACATGAATCTATACTCTAACAAGACCTAACTATACTTTAACATAGCTATAAGTAAGTGAACGAACAATATATTTAAGGTATGAAGAAAAAATATAATACAATTGCCTCAATATACTCTTTTCACTACTGAAACATTACTACTTAAAATACGTAGGAACTTGTCATTCATAATCTTTTGGTTCAAAAAGAGGTTTAAGTTTAGGAACAATTTAGGAAAGCAGATGTTCATTTACCAAAAAGTAAATAATGATAGGGCCGGCCCGTGGCTCACTCGGGAGAGTGTGGTGCTGATAACACCAAGGCCACGGGTTCGGATCCCATATAGGGATGGCCGGTTAGCTCACTGGCTGAGCATGGTGCTGACAACATCAAGTCAAGGGTTAAGATCCCCTCACCGGTCATCTTTTAAGAAAAAAAATAAATAAATAAATAAAAAATAAAATAAAATAAAATTGAATGATAACATAACTACAATATTTTAGCAAGTATTTTGTTTTTATTTTCAATTAATAAAAAAAAAATCAAGGTAGTAGCATTATTTATTTTTCTGTTTGCCAAGTGAAATATATATTGTTATGTTAAAAGCTTGATAGAAATAATTATTGGGCAAACATTTATTTGTGTAAATTGACTAGTTACCTAATACTAAGCAGTCATCCTTTATCCAAAATATTTCAGTCACAATGTATTTCATAATTCAGATTTTTCTAAATTACTGAATTTAATTACAGTTCATCTGTATCATGTATTATGGAGTACTCAAATGGGGTCTAGAACATCATTCAGAATTGAACACAATATTTACAGTAATTATGATTTTTAAAAAAGACTATTGATAGTATTAAAGTTTGTTAATATTTATTTATAAAGCATTAAATTTATAAAAAAAGATTATGGGATAATTACAGACCATAATTACTATAGTATATGTTATTTCCAAGAACAGTGCTTACTAAATTCTACATTAAGCTAAATACTTGTATACATGCAATGTGTTAATGACATCTGGTTGTTTGAGGGTGTTTGAGAAAAAGGTAAATCACTATTGTCATCAACATTGCCACCACCATTATCATCATGTTAGAGTGGACATTTAATGATGGAAAAAAAAAATATGGCTCTTAATTACTAAAGAAGTACAGGATAGGTCATCTCTGTAAGGACCTTCTCCAGTGTCATCTGCCTCATTGCTATAAATTTCTTTCTAATTAGCCTTAGACTGAAAATTATATGAGCATACATTTTTATGCTAAAATACATTTCTTTTCAAAAAGGTACAATATCATGATGATCATCACTGCTATCCCACACATTTCTATGTTTAACTTCATTTTAGCAATCCTGCTATCTGTCAAAGAATGCACAAGAGATGTCTCACAGTAACTGGATGCCATTTCTTAGATGCCAGCTCTCTCTAACTTATTTTATACTTTCACCTAATAAATGTTTACATACGTAGCAGAGTTTGAAATGTTTTTCTCATTGGCAAAACAAAATCCTTTAAAAGTCTTCATTTGAAAGTTCATTATCAAGAATCACTGAGTGCCAAAGTCTGTACCAACCATTTGCCAAAGGTGGTTTACTACATTCTTCATTAGTAACTGAGTAAATGGCATTCTTAGCACCTTTGATGAAGTCCGAGAAATTTGTTAATTGTAACAAGGATACAGTAAACTAACTGTAGCCAGCACATAAAAAAGCAATCAATCAGTCAACCATAGTGATTATATGTTATTCACAGAGCATAAAAGTCCTTGGTTCTAATGCGGTGTTATAGGTTCGCACTGGGTGGAAGTAAATGCTAAAAATTTACACTTTGCAAAATAGCAGGTAAAGTGTTGGGGGCAGTTTTCCTGGAACAAATTTCCTGGAACACTTTTACTCCTACCCATCTCAAATACAAATAGTTTGTGCTACTAGTGCAAAATCATTATTAAAGCAGTCAGAAAATATTTTGCTTGTTACTCATGCTTGATAAAAATGCTTATGTAAATTGCATACACCTTTCAAATACTTCAGATGTTGGCTTTTTCTAAACATGAACTATAACTTTTTACTTTATATGCCTGCATCATTTTCATACCAAGGACAAATAGTTTGTTTAGTGCCCTTAGATGTTTAGTGATCTTTTCTCAGCAATTTCTGTATGATATCGTTTGAATGTTTGTGTCCTCCAAAATTCATGCTGAGATTTAATTGCCATTCTAACAGTATTAAGTGGTGGGACCCTAAAAAGTGATTAGGCCATGAAGGATCTACCCTCATGGACGTAATTAGTGCATTTCTAAAAGAGCAAGTCCAGCCCCCTCTTGTTCTCTCTGCGCTCTTCTGCTCTCCTACTATGTGAGAAACAGTCTTCTTCCCCCCAGAGGATTCAGGGTTTAAGGCATCACCTTGAAAAGAGAGACTGGGCCCTCAACAGACACCAGACTTGCTTGTGCCTTGATCTTGGACTTTGCAGCCTCTAGAATGTGAGAAATAATTTTTTGTTGTTCATAAATTACTGAGTCTTAGATACTCTCTTATAGCAACACAGGATGGACTAAGGTGCTACATTTACGTTTTTTACATTTTATATTTTTTGAAGGATACAGCTTTAGGCCAGAGTAGTTTCACCTAGTATGTTATAAATTCCATATTTTCAAAATTAAGTTTTTAGATTTTTATAAGATATTTTAATGATAATTTTTAAATTCTTAGCAGCAATTTTTAGCTGCTTCATCATCAGGAAGTTTTTTTTGGTTGTTTTTTTTTTTTTTTTTTTTTTTTTTTTTACTATAAACTTTGTTTTTATACATTATGATTATTCTTAAATTTTTATATCCAGACTTCTGAATAGTCACCCTCATTTTCAAAGTTTGAATCACTATGGTACAATCTAACTCACTTTATTAAAACTCTCTACTGAGTGGCAAATGTTCACTTCTTTATTAAATATTCAATCAGGCAACACAAGGTCAAGATCTTCACTATCTGCCCTATTCAGTGGTTCTCTGTTTTTTATTGGTTTTTGGTCATTGCCATCACTTGAGTAAGCGTCCACAAAACTTCAGCAGCTTAGCTCTGATTAATTAATTTGTACTTGTCAGTTTCGATGTATTACATTATTTAGTAAGATACCTCATAGATACACAAGAGCAGTCAAGTTTTTTCTTTTTCTTATTATATTGATGATGAAAGGTACCTAACTTAATAAATACAAATAATAGCACATTTATATTTTAAATTATACTGCTTTCTACCATTTGTATAAAATATTGATACCTTCATAGAAAATTCATCAATATTTTTGTTTAAATAGAAATACTGGCTGTGCCAAGGGTGCATTGTTGAGACTCTTATCCTAATCACTGATTAATACAGATTTTCACTTTATTTTTGTATAAGCCATTGAATAAATGACAATTATGTGATATATATGCTGAACTCTGTGATCTGGATTAGGAAACAAACCTGAAAGGTAGTCATTATCATTGAGGGCTTATGTGCTTTTCTAGAAAGGTAGACGTACAAATAATTATCAATAAATAATATTATTATTTACAGAAAGATAAAACAAAGTATCCAAAACCAAACAGCAATTAAATTCAAGAGGTGTGATTCTTTAAACCAAGGATTATCTTTCTCCTGTATAGTTGAACCATTTTGTTACCATAATACAGAAACCATCACAACTTTTTCAGAACAATTAAATTATTTAAAATCTAGTCATGCCATATTCTATGACTTATATGTAAACTGGAATATTATGAAACTATTAAAATGTTGTTTTCAGTTAACATTTAAAGTCATGCAAAAATATAATAAATATTATGCTAAGTAAAAGAACTGGATATAAATAATTTGCACTAAACATCTCTAATCATCAAGGAAATGCAAATCAAATTACGTTGAGATTTCATTTCAACCCAGCTATACTGGCTATTATCAAAAAGACAGAATAACAAATCCTGGCAAGGATGTGGAGAAAGGGCAGCGATTGTTGGTGGGACTGTAAATTAGTACAGCCATTATGGAAAACAGTATGGAGGTTTCTCAAACAACTACAGATAGATCTTCCACATGATCCAGCAATCCCTCTTCTGGGTATATACCCAAAGTAATGGAAATCATCATGTCGAAGAGATACCTGCACTCCCATGTTCATTGCAGCTCTATTTACAGTAGCCAAGACATGGAACCAACCTACAAGTCCATCAACAGAAGACTGGATAAGGAAAATATGGTATATATACACAATGGAATACTACTTGGTCATAAAAAGAATGAAATTCCACCATTCACAGCAACATGATGAGCTTGGAGAAAATTATGTTAAGCAAAATAAGCCAGGCACAGAAAGAGAAATACCATACATTCTCACTCATAAGTAGGAGGAAGGAAGGAAGGAAGGAAGGAAGGAAGGAAGGAAGGAAGGAAGGAAGGAA
>NW_007729995.1:97251-99647 GCF_000696425.1 Galeopterus variegatus
AAGAAAGAAAGAAAGAAAGAAAGAAAGAAAGAAAGAAAGAAAGAAAGAAAGAAAGAAAGAAAGAAAGAAAGAAAGAAAGAAAGAAAGAAAGAAAAGACCATAATTAAACATTGAACTTTCAGAAGGGGAGAACAGACCTGTAGTTAGTAGAGGTAAGAAAGGAGAAGGGGTGGGGGGACTGGGTAAGGGACACAAAAAGTAATTATAATTTGTAATGATGAACATGGTAATAATACTGATTTGATTATCACATACTGTAAACAAATACTGATAGTCAACTCTGTATCCTATGTGTATGTGTAAATAAAAATAATTTTAAAATTTTCATATAAAAAATGACTGAAATTTTATTTCATTAGTTACAAGCACACATTCACACACACTCTCCAAAATACTGGTTGGTAAGAAAAGCATCAGAGTAATGCTATTATAATGATGCTGTATTAGTTTTATTTTCCTTAATTTGTATTTTCCAAATTCTCAATGATGATTTTATGAAGATTTTATTTATAGAAAAATATACAAATATATAAAATTTATCTGAAGTATTGGGCCCAATTTTGTTTAACAGTACTAACATTGTAATGGAGAAATAAAATGAGGTTGGTCCAGAAGACTAGTTTTAACATAGCAGCAATGACAGATATAAATCTTGTATTTTTGTCTTGTAAAAGAAGTAGTGATTGAATAAATATTGGAACTGATGTAATTGACCTTTAATTTATCTTATAAATATAAAGGTAATTCCTTTGGGGATGTATATATGTATATAAAATGTAGCTCTCCTTAAATACATTCCCATAATATTTCTCAGATGTAATAGCTTATGGTTTATGCACATAAGATTAAAACAGGAAAAAAATTAAAAATAAAATCACTGAGCTGTTAATAATGCAAAGCGGGTGCCTTTTAAGACTGCACGCCCAATGCTTTCAGTTGAAAATGAAAAAAAAGCATCTCAGAAACCTTTATTTATAAACTGGGATAGATGAATGCAATTAAAATAAATTGGCTGGCATGGGTTAATTAACTTTTTTCTTACATTTCTGCAGAAACCTTTTCATTTAGCACAGGTTATAATTTAAGTCAATATAATTCTCTATAAAAATTTCCATATGAGAACAAAATTTTGACCTAGATATTCACTCATGTCATTTTCAGACTGTTGGATCACTTTTCACAAATCATCAATATAGTTCTCCATTACGCTCTTCAAAATCCTAATTTACATAATCCTATTTCTGCTGGTAGACATTGAGTCATGCATATGAAATGACTTCACCTGACTTCACTTGAAATTCACTTAGTTTTCAATTCTGTTTGCTGTGAGGTGAGTAGGAAATAATTTTGTTCAATATTGCAGTGCATTTCTATCCTGAGAGAAGCTCACTACTGGATATCCTAAATTGAGTTGTGATTTATTTTGTAGCTTTATATAAGAGTAATTGCCTCCAAAATTTCTTTTATATTTGTAACTGTGTGGTTGTTTAGTAATTTTATGATCATTTGTGCCGTCACAGATTGGCTGAGTTCCTGCACCTTGACTTCAATCAGGTGAAGTTCAAGACAGTAGCTCGCTCTGCTCAGATTTAAAGCATGCATAGCTAGTTTGGTCCTTATCATTCTATTCTTGTGATAATACAGATATATAACAAATGTGTTCCCCATTTTTTAACAATATACACTATTTTTGAGGGGTTATGTACACTATTGGTATGTTGATAGTTGTACTAATTGGTAAATAATCTTCTTGCATAGTATTAGACTAAGCAATTCCAATACGAGGAACTTATTCTATAGTAATACCTATATATATGTGCAAAAATGTATAAAATAATAATCAATTCAATTGTATTCATACTAGTGAAATTTGAATATTATTAAAAATAGAAAACTGGCTCATTAGATTATTTTGCATCCATATTGTAACTAATTTAAATAAGGACCAGACATATATATGCTAATCTAATATATTCACACTTTCTTTTTTATTGAATTAAGGCAATTTTCCAAAACACTTTTATAGTCATATTTCAGTGATGTAAATACAAGAACAAAGGAAAAGCATGGATTTGTGAATAAGTATGTATGAATATGTCTTTTGTTAAAATTATTTAAGATCTGAAATTGCATTTTAAAATCATTTGAATAAGAAATCTTCCTTCCTCTTTATGCTCCATCTTACTTTCTTAAGCTACATATGCAATATTCCTATAAGTAAATTTTTAAAGTGTTTTAATAAATTATATGGTATTTTCCAAAAATGGGTGTTAATGTATTTTTTTTTTTCGTTAAATTTTTATTTTGTCAATATACAATGTATATGATTATTATGGCCCATCACCGACACCTCCCTCCCTCCTCCCTCTCTCCCCTCCCCCCCAAGAATGTCCTTT
>NW_007729995.1:100647-109095 GCF_000696425.1 Galeopterus variegatus
AATCTGGGTGCTCCAACATTGGGTTTTGTTTTTATAGCTGAGTAGTATTCCATTGTGTAGATATACCACATTTTCCGTATCCACTCATCCGATGATGGACATTTGGGTTGATTCCAGCTCTTGGCTATTGTGAAGAGTGCTGCAATGAACATTGGGAAACAGGTATACCTTCGACTTGATGATTTCCATTCCTTTGGGTATATTCCCAGCAGTGGGATATTAATGTAATAGCTACTTCTCCCACTTATAGATTTGCTTTAGTCCAATAGAAGATGTTTCTTCTGCTATTCTAAGATTTAATCTTGAGTAAAAATTCTCTCAAATATAAAATTGCCTTTTTGTTCCTTATTGATTTTCCCATCCACATTTAAATACAGTTATGTATCCCTCAATTCAAAACTAAAAATAAAATTCAAAATGCTCTTCCTTGATTTCCACAATGCTATATATCTGTTTTTCATCCTACCACTAGACACTCATCTTACTGCTCTTCTTGGGCACAGTCTGTCCTCTAAATATCAGAGGCTTCATGACCTCAGCATCTCATCTTTCTGTCCTCCTCTGTCTTCACTTTGCATACATTCCTGTCCCTTTCCTGGCCTACAATCACCATCACTTTGCTGATAGATCTTCTGTATCTCTCACCCAAGTGTTTTACTTATATTCTAAATATTTCATACAATTTCTTGCTAGATATTATATCAGTTTCTCAATATCAATAATTACAAATGCAATGTAATATCATGAAATGTTCTTTCTAAAATATCAGAATGAATGAACCATGCCCAAACAACCCTGAATCCCAACCAAAACTCTGGCCATCAGTTTCTCCCTCATCATCAAACCTAGTCTATAATGAAGTACTCTGAACCTGTCAAGTCTACCTTCTTAGTAACTCTCAAATATGTTCAAGCCTATATCTCTCAGGAAACATCTACTTAATTCAGATATCCACCTCTTCTTATCAGAAACTATCTTCTACATACAGGAAACTATCCCCTATGTTTCTCTCTCTCTTTCTCCACCTCTGTCTCTGTCATTTTTCTTACCACATGTCTCTAGTTTATACATTCTTTAAGCTAAAACTTAAGGGCTATTTGCGTAGCGTAGCTTTAATAAAGCTACTCCTTAGCTTCTATCTACTACTGTGAGTCTTTGTTGACACAGAACTATATGAGATTTTTTAATATGGCTATAATTTCTGTTTTCATGGTTTGCCGCCATTTATCTCTACAATCTCAGATATCTATGTTCAGCTGAGTGTCACTCTAATCTTGTTCTACCAGATCAGTATAGAATCAAGTATGTTACAGATTGTTTCATGAGTGCCTATTCACTTTATAGTTTTCCTACTACATGCTACCAAACAGCAAGTATAAAGTCTTTTTCATTTTGAAATATCCATTTTACTGCCCGGTGTCACTCTAATCTTGTTCTACCGGATCAGTATAGAATCAAGTATGTTACAGATTGTTTCATGAGTGCCTATTCACTTTATAGTTTTCCTATTACATGCTACCAAACAGCAAGTATAAAGTCTTTTTCATTTTGAAATATCCATTTTACTGCCCATCACAATTCCTGTTACAAAGTAGGTGTTCATAAAATACTGTCTTAATAAATGCAAAAAGAAATTAAAAATAACTTAAAAATGGTTTGCCTTCCATAGATATGAATCTAAAACTTATAAAACTCATAAGGTGCACTTGTAAAGATTTTTACAAGATTTGTAAGGACTTTTGCATCTAAATTTAACCTAACACAGCATGTAAAGAAAACACTTAGCAGGGTTTGGTATAGTAAAAGTCATTCATAAGATGTCATTCAAATAATACCATCCCATTTTAGTTATAAATGTGGTGAGTTAAACAAGTCACTCATTGACACTTCCTTCACTGAGTTGTGAGGTCAATTTTTCCTTTCCTTGAATCAGGGCTGGCCAGTGACTGTTCTGACCAACAGAATATGATAGAAGTAGCATGATGTGCATTCCAGGACTAGCATCCTCTGAATCAATAAGAAAGATATAAAGCAGCTAGATTGTGATTCATTCTCTATTAGTCCTGGGAAGACAACCCAAAAGTTGAAAAGAAAAGAAGATAATTCCTAAGAGGGAAAGTTGCTATATATAAAGCACTGTAAGATAGATAACCCTGGCTAAGAATATTTACATTAAATAAATTTAGCATCTATGAAATTTCGAGGCCCAGATCCCTAGAGAATGGCACGTAAGACAAACAGGACCTCCAGGTATGAATTGGAGAGGCTTCATTTCTTAACTGCTTCTCCTGGTAATCATGCATAATGAAGCAGTTGAAAACCACATCTATTATCCTAAGAGAGTGCATGTCTGATGTGGGAATAACGGACCTGAAAAACAGTTCTTCTTGTCCCAGGCAAGTTTCTATTTTGTCTGTGTCTTTATTGTCTGAATTACTGGCAAAGGCAATAATCTCAAGCTAAATTAACACCTAGAATTCTGAGTCTCATTTGACAATCTGATTCTGTGTGCGTGCTAGATCACTGTATGAGTACAGGTTCTCAAGAGAAACAGAACCATGTATACACACCCACAAAGAGATTTACTATAAGTAATTGGCTGACATGATTATGGAGGCTGAGAAGTCCAAGATCTGTGGCCAACAAGCTGGAGATCCAGAGGAGCCTATGGAATAGTTTGACTCTGAGTGTGAGGGCCTGAGAACCAGGACAGCCAAAGGTATAAGTTCCAGTCTTGGTCAAAGTTAAAGTCTTTATCAAAAGTAAAAGAGAAAACTGATGTCCTAGTAGCAAGGCAGCTAGACAGAGAGAAATAATTATTTCTTTTGCAGTCTTTTATTCTATTCAGGCTTTCAGTGGATTGGATGAGGCCCATTCTCATTAGGAAGAGCACTGTGTTTGACTCAGTCTACCCTTAAAATATTAATCTCATTCAGAAACACCCAGATAGACACACCAAGAGTTAATGTTAAACCAAATATCTGGGGATGCTGTGGCTGAGTCAAGTTGACACATAAAATTAACCATCACAAACACTGATACACAAAACTATGGGATACATAAATAAGGTTGTAATTTTAGGTGATTAAGTTTTGGGTTTGTTTGTTACACTGTAATTGATAATCATAAAGATGAAGAGAATAGTTTAATTTCAATTAGGAAATACATGAAGAAAAAGCTGCAACTACTAATTTAATTTGGGTATAAGAACAAGGGGTTTAATTTTATGTAAACAAAAAAATCCCTTAACAAATCAAAATAATTTTATGTTATGACTGCAAATGTTTGAGTATTCTATTAAAAATAAAAACCCAGGCATACCTTATGCTAAGTATATTTACTGATATAAAGGAGTTTGTCCACATTTATTAAGACATATGCAATTATTGACGGTAGCATTAAAAGTGGGGCAATTTAAGGTGTATGGTAGGTTTTGTACCACTGGTGATTTCAAAATAGAGGACAAATACAATATTTTAACAGATTTCTACCAGCTATGCTCAGAAGATTAGTGATCTGGCTATGATCTTAGCATGGCACACATTCTAAGGTACTGAACTTATCTCTTGCTGAGAGTAATGCTGCACTTGCTTACATACTTAAAGGTTATTTAAGTGACAACATTTTATTTCATAACAAAATATAGCAGATGATAGACCCCTGCTATTATTTTCTGTCCAAATTAACAGCTTGCTTGGAAAAAGCTACATCACTAAGTCTCATTTAATGGGAAATTCTAATCTCTGTTCACAATCCAATATCTCATGAAAATTACCAATGCATACCAAGACGGAAAAAGTTGTTCTAGAAGTACCTTCTACTACTTTATCAGAAGCACATGTAAGATTGCACAGTGCAGCATCAAGATCCCTCCTTTAGGACTGATTTCTTCTTGTCCTAGCCTCTGGGAGTGCTTCTTGCTGACAGCTCACAGGTGCATCTTTTCCCAGGAATAGTCTTTAACTGAGGGAGATGTGAAGACCACAAGCATGTTCATTCCCTAAGAAATGGCCCTGTCCAATGGCTGCCCAAGGTTGTAATATAAAGCCATGGTCCGTTTGCCTCAATTTGGGTCATCTCCAAGAGATCATCCTAGCTTTGGGATTATCTGTAGGACTGATTTCAATCCACATAGCAAATTTATTGAGGTTAATTTTTCTATCCAATCCTATCTCACTTTCCCAATGCTACGTGCAGTCTTGCCTGCCTAGTATCTGGTTTCTCATTAAAACTGAACTACAACAGCACATTTTTAATTTAAAAGGGAAAACGGGAGTCATATGGGGAAAAAGTCATATATTTGTTTTTTAAAAGGTAGCATTTAACATAGTGAATTTTCCGTTTACTACCATCTGGTCCTTAAAACTTGAAACTTAGAAATCCAATTTTTATGTATACACAGGTTATTCTTCTCTTAGAAGCAGATCATGTGGACCAGCTTCCTTGAGTTGATTTATTTTAGCAGAAAGTTTATTGAGTATTCATTAGTCATATAACCTGTGGGAGGAGTTTGTTTCAGAAAGCAATTAACTGATCTTTAAAGGATTCATGGAGTGCAGAAAGATATCAAAAATTAATCCCCCCAAATATATATGTGGAAATTTCAAGTAATTTTGGTAGAGAAATAAAAGGGAATCAGAAATAACACTAAAAATATGTTATCTTAAAATAATATGTGTACTTTATATGGATACACATGTATTAAAATCAAGTTTTCTCTCAGCTAATGAGAAACAGTAAACAATCTTTATACTGTTTACATGTGTGATAGTTTTCTTTTCTTTGCACTAAAAATATGTTATCTTAAAATAATATGTGTACTTTATATGGATACACATGTATTAAAATCAAGTTTTCTCTCAACTAATGAGAAACAGTAAACAATCTTTATACTGTTTACATGTGTGATAGTTTTCTTTTCTTTGAAAATAAACCGATAAAAGAAGCAAAAAGAAAATAGGTTACTGATACTTATCTCAAAAGACTATAATGATAATGAAATGAGGAAATTCATGTAAGTCACATAGAGTGCACCAAAAAATATTATTGATTCTACTGCTGTTGTTATGGGCATCTCAATGATAGCACACTTTATGTAAGCTGATGCATTATACAGTTATATGCCACATAATAATGTTTCAGTCAACAATGGAGTNCTAATGAGAAACAGTAAACAATCTTTATACTGTTTACATGTGTGATAGTTTTCTTTTCTTTGAAAATAAACCGATAAAAGAAGCAAAAAGAAAATAGGTTACTGATACTTATCTCAAAAGACTATAATGATAATGAAATGAGGAAATTCATGTAAGTCACATAGAGTGCACCAAAAAATATTATTGATTCTACTGCTGTTGTTATGGGCATCTCAATGATAGCACACTTTATGTAAGCTGATGCATTATACAGTTATATGCCACATAATAATGTTTCAGTCAACAATGGAGTACATATACGACAATCGTCCTATGAGATTATAATGAAGCTGAAAAATTCCTGTGGCCAAGGACATCATAACCATTGTAGCATCATAGTGCAATGCATCACTACCATGTTTGTCGTGATTCTGGCTAGGAGACATTGGCTGTACCATCCAACCTAGGTGTGTAGCTGGCAATACCATCTAGGCTTGGGTAAGTACACTCTATGATGTACACATAATGACAAAATCACCTAACAACACATTTCTCAGAACATATCTCCATCAAGTGATTTATGACTGTATATACACATTAAAAAAAAAAGAAATTATGAGTGGATTCTGGAAGAAAGACTGATAAATTTAAGTGTCTGAACATTAAACTGTCAGTTCAAATATGAAATTATTAAGTATGAATAAGTAGAGCCAAGATTCTTTTAAAAAAATATTTTGAATTATCTCTGAATAATTTGAGCTGCAGAGTTCTAATTTATTTTAGTATCAAACTTTTTCCAAGTATACGTAGCTGGGTATTATTTTTGGGTTTCTAACGTTTTTAATAGAATAACTACACAATATTTGATGATAATTTCCTGAGCCTTTCAAATACTGTTACATAAGAAACTTACCTCTGCTTTAGTTTTTTCCCATGTTTTCTGACTCAGCAATGCACACTTTAGAATCCTTAGTGTATTTATTTAGTTTACAATCGAGTCTTGCTAACAGGGAGGTCAATCTGTTACTTTACTTTGTGCTGGATGTCATCCATTTATCCATCTAAACATATTCTCCAAACTTTTCTACCCTCCCTCATCCCAAGACATTAGCATGTATAAACTATTAACATTTTGTGTGCCCTGTAGTTTCTGGTTGGCTCAGTCTGGCTTGCTCTATACAACACTCATCTTTCTGGGTTCTGGTAATGAAGAGGACCCCAAAATGTAAATTTCTAAGTCCCCCTTGTTTAACTTTGCAGCTGGAATGTGCTTGCTTGTAAGGGACACTTGAGAGTTGTTTAAGGGTTAACAGTTGATTGCATCTCTGGCTTCTGTAACTCTGTGGTTTGCCTGCTTTGAAGAAGCTGTCTGCTCGGTTTACAAAAATCCCCTTAACCACATTTCCTGCCTCTGTAACCCTGCTTGATAAAGTCCTTCACCCATTTTATAAAGCCCCCAACTTGGGTGACTGGATACATACAGAACCAATAAAGAAGCTTGCATGCTTGCTCAAGAAAAGTATGAAACCCCAGTTTTCATTGCACTTGGGGCCCAGGAATTCAGAACAAGAGTTTACCTGGGACCACTAGCATAATAAATCATCTGACTTCTCCATCTCTCTGAGTGTCTGACATTTCTTTGGTAACTTTTTCTGCAACAGTAACAGTTTCTTCTCATCTAGTTGAGACTGTTTATATGTAGGTGGTTCTACGTATGTTACAAGTCATAATTTTTTTTTAAATGTGGTTCTCTTACACACAACCAAACCTTTTGAAAGTAGACCATTAAAAAAACAAATAACTCCAGATTTTTTTAAAGCAGAAAATGTAGACATATCTCATTCAAACTGCTTATAATCAAAGTTTAAAAAAAATATTTGAAAAGTAGCCGGAAATAAAAGATATATTACACAGAGAGAAACATAGCTAAACATTTCAGTAAACTTATCATTAAAAACTGCTAAAGCCAGAAGACAACTGTGTGTCACCCAAAAATATTCTAAAAGAACAACAACAAAAATCAATCCTAGAATTTTAAACCTAACAAAAATATTTTGTCAAAATCTGAAGGCAAAATAGACTTTTTTTCATACAAATCAAAGCTGAATTTATTACTAGCTGTAAGAAATATTAAAGAAAGTTCCTCATGCAAAGATAAACAGTAGCAGACAGTCACTTGGATCTACACAAAGAAATGGAGAGTTCCAAAAATGATAAAATAAAGATAAAAATAAAATATCCGGTTTTTAATTTCTAATTGCACTGGAAACAACTATCTAGATAAAAATAATAGCAATGCACTGTGGTTTTAGAACACATGTAAATTAAAAAGCACGGTGACTATACCAAAGAGATTAAAAATAGGATTTGAAAATATATTGATGGAATATTTTCACAAAATATGTAAAGTAGTCTAATACCGTGTAAAGTTGGATTGTAAACAATTAAAGTAGTATAATGTCAACCCTAGAGTAGTCATTAAAAACAATTTGTTTAAAGTATAAATAATATTACCTATAAAAACTTAATTCAGACACAAGCTTAAAACGGGAATGGGGGGTGAGGAAGAGAAGATGTATTAAGTAGAAAACACATAGGAAAATAGTAGATTAAAATTCAATAATACCAGCAATTATATTAAATATAAACTACTTAGATACAAGGCAACAATAAACTAGATTCTTTCTGTTAATAATAAACTAATTTAAATATAAAGATACAGATAGATTAACACTAAAGATATGAAAATATATGCTAAAACATAATATATATAATAAACAAATATATACAATATAAATATATAATAAACAAACAGAAATATATATAATAGCAAACATGAAAAAAGATGGGATGACTATATTAGTATCAAAGTAGATGTCAGATTATAAAATAATAAGGATAAAGACAACCATTACATGAAAATTAAAAGGTGTATTAACAAGAAAATGTAAATATTTTGAATATTAGCTCTGCGTCTAACATAGCTTCAAAATATGTAAATTGAGGTTGGACAGAACTAACACTATTGTACTTAAAGGTGTCAATACACCTTTCTCAGTAGTCAATGAGAACATGAGTGACTAAACAATTAGTAATTTTTAATAGAAAAATAATTGATTATGCATATTTATAGGGTAAATTTGAATATCAATACCTGTGCACAATGTGCGATGATCAAATCAGGATAATTAGCATGAACATTCCAGAACGTAACCATTCCTTGTGTCTCACTTCCCATTTCTCACCTCTAGTAACCACACTTCTATCCTCTCTTTCTGAAAGTTCAACATATTATTGACCTTCCTTCCTTCCT
>NW_007729995.1:110125-111855 GCF_000696425.1 Galeopterus variegatus
GTGTGTCCCTGATTACATAATTAGTATTAAGAAATAAAAATTATGTGATATTTATGGAACACTGAACACAGCAAACAGCAAATTATACTTTTTCTTCAAGTACACATGAAATATTATCCAGGATAGACTCTATTCTGAGCTACATACATACTTCAAAACACAAGGTAATTGAGATAATATAACGAATGTTTTCCACCTATAATGAGTATAATGGAAGTAAACTAAAAGTAAAAAACAAAATGTTATCTGGAAAATACCCATATATTTAAAAATTAAGTGTTATATTATCTTCCTGAATTATCCCTTTTCCATTATATAATGACCTGTCTTGTGTCTTAGTTTGTTTTCTGCTGCTTATAAGAGAATACTTGTAACTGGGTAATTTATAAAGAAATGAAATTTACTTTCTATCATTTTAGAGGCCAGAATGTTCAAGATTCAGGGGGCCCATCTGTTAAGGGCATTCTTCTTGGTGTGGGATCTACAGAGTACACGGGTGATAGGTGTCAAAAGGGGGAAGAGCACTTTTTATGTGCTCTCCTCATATGGTCAGCACTCCAGACCTATGATAACTCATTACTCCTTTAACCCATTAATGGATTAATTCATGCATGAAGGTATGTCCTTCAATATTCAACACATTCTAAAGGCCCTACTTTTCAACTCTACCACATTGGGGATTAATTTTCACATGAGCTTTGGAGGTAACAAACATTCAACACATACCATCTTTAAAAAAATAATAATAATAATATTTAAAAACTATTTTATTCTCTGGCTTGATTCCTATACCAGATAGCAAAAATTAATGAGTACATAATTAATTAAAATAAAATCTATTTTACCTGATATAAGTATAGCTACTACTGCTTATTTGGGGTTTCTCTTTGCCTCGAATATCTATCCCATTCCTTCGCTATTAGGCTATGTGTTTCTTTCCAGGTAAAGTGAATTTCTTGCAGGCAGCTTATAATTTGGCCTTGTGTTTTTAATCCATTCAGCCAGCCGAAATCTTCTAAATGTGGAATTTATTTTTTTCACATTCAAGGTTGTTATTAAAAGGCGTGCATGAGTTTATTCCTGTCATTTTGCTAATTGCTTTATGGTTGTTCTGTATATTTTTTTGTGACTTTCTTCCTTTTCTTTTATTTTTCTTTGCAGTTTGTTGGTTTCTGTCGTGACAAGATAAGAACTTTTACTCTTTCTCATTCATGTATCTGCTCTATCTGTAAGTTTTACTCTTTTATGTGTTTTTCATAATGGTTGTTATTGTCCTTTCACTTTCAGATGTGTTACTCCCTTAAAGATTTCTTGTAGGGCAGGTCTAGTGGTGATAAATTCCCTCAGTTTTTGATTGTCTGGGAAAGATATTATTTCTCCTTCATTTCTGAAGGATGTCATGGCTACGTATAGTATTCTTGGATGATGGGGTATTTTCTTTTTCTTTCTTTGACCACATTGAGTACATTATCTCATTCTCCCTTAGCTTGTATGGTTTCTGCTGAGAAATCCAGTGTTTGTTAATCTGAAGGGGTTCCCTTACATGTGACAACACTTTTCTCTTGTTTTTAGAATCCTCTCTGGGTAAGCTCAGACAGGACATTTCTTTTCTTTTTTTTTTTTTTCCTTTTTGTCTTTTTTCGTGTCCGGCAATGGATCGCAATTCTCAGTGTTGCGCCCGCACCTCGCTCAGCCAGTGAGCGGGAACCGGTCTGTTTGTGGGATCCGAA
>NW_007729995.1:112713-114331 GCF_000696425.1 Galeopterus variegatus
CCCTCAGCGGGAGCGCCGCCACGCTCCCAAGCGGTGCACTGTAGCAGTGCGCCACTGGGCCAGCCCTACTTTTGATAGTTTGACTGTAATGTGCCTTGGAAAGGATAGTTTTGAGTTGACTCTGTTTGAGAATCTTTGAGCTTCATGGATCTGGATGTTCATATCACTCCTAAGAGTTGGGACGTCTTCATCTAATGGTTTATTAAGTAGGTTTTCAATAATTTTTGTGCTCTTCTCCTTCTGAATGCCCATTATTTGAATATCTGTTTGCTTAAAGTTGTCCTATAAATTTCATAGGCTTTTTTTCACTTATTTTTACTTTTTTTTCTCTTTTTTTGTCTTATTGACTTATTCCAAAAGACCTGTTTTCAGGTTCAGAAATTCTTTCTTTTGCTTGATCTAGTTTGTTG
Organism: Galeopterus variegatus; assembly: GCF_000696425.1. Classification (NCBI taxonomy): domain Eukaryota; kingdom Metazoa; phylum Chordata; class Mammalia; order Dermoptera; family Cynocephalidae; genus Galeopterus; species Galeopterus variegatus. The sequence goes on from NW_007729995.1 coordinate 113,124, forward strand.
TTAAAGCTCCTGGTTGTACTTTTTATTTCATTCAATTAATTCTTTAGTTCCAAGATTTGATTCTTTATGATATCTATCTCTTCTTTGAATTTTTTATTTATATAGTAAATTATTTTCTTGATTTAACTGATCTTTTCATATGTATTATCTTGTATATTTTTTAGTTTTCTTAAGATTATTATTTTGAATTCTTTTCAGGTATTTTATAGATTTTTATTTTCTTTGGCATTGGTTGCTGGAGAATTGTTGTGTTTCTCTGGAGGATTCACTTTTTTCCCCTGTTCTTTTATGTTTCTTTTATCCCTACACTGATGTCTGGGCATTTGGTAGAACAGTCACTTCTTCTAATTTTATGAAGTAGCTTTTGTTGGGAAACACTCTTACCTGTAGATGCACCTTATAGTGTCAGTTGAGTTGTTTGGCTTTGGTTCAGTATGAGCACAGTAGTACAGTCATCATTTGATTTATTTGACTGTATCCGGTGTCTAAGGTATCTGTGAGTGCTTCAGTGGTCTGGGTGTCAGGTGTTTCTGGAGATTGTGACACAAGTTTTCTGGGGGAGATGACTGCCAAATAGGACTTATATCAGGTCCTGGAATGTCACATGTGGGAGGGCTAAGATTATTAATAGGGGGTCAGGCCTTAACACAGGCCAGTTTTAAGACCCCTGTGAGGGGCCCTCAGTCAGTTGGAGACTCCTTCACTGGAGTAGGTGAGGTTCTTAGATCACTGGGAGTGGCACTCAGATGTTTAGTGCCTCCTCTTCTGGAGTAGGCAGTGTCACCAGGTTCATAGGCAGTTTGTCATGCCTGTGGGAGAGGTGCTGGGGCACTCAGGGACTACTTCACCAGAGTAGGTAACCATTGATGGGGTTTCAGGGCTGTGGGCTTGATCTTGAGCCCTCAGAAGTGCTGGGGCAATTGGCTTCCCCTCTGCTGGGGTGGGTAGAATCACCAGGGAAGTGGGTACAACCTTGGGCCCCTTGGAGAAGCACCAAAGTGCTCAATGGCTACTCACTGGAGTGGGCTACCCTGGACTGGGCTGCTTGGGCCCCAGGCAGGAACCCAGGCCTCAGGGAGGCTGCTCTGCAGCTCCTTAGCTTTAGTAGGCAACCTTGGGCGTGGTTGTTGGGGCCACAGGCTGAAACTCAAGTCCCTAGGAGAAAGACTGGACTACTTTGCAGCTCCTAAGCTGCAATATAAGAACTG
>NW_007729995.1:114727-133317 GCF_000696425.1 Galeopterus variegatus
TCAAGTCCCTAGGAGAAAGACTGGACTACTTTGCAGCTCCTAAGCTGCAATATAAGAACTGCGGTAGGGTGGACAGGGCTGTGGGAATAAACTTGGTCTTCCGGGAGAGGTGCTAGGCCACTCTGCAGCTCCTCATCTGGAATGGGTGACCTTGGGCATTGTCATTGTGGCCACAGGTTAAAACTGTGGCCCCTAGGAGAAGTGCTGGGTTGCTCTCCAGCTCCTTAGTTGAAGTGGGTGTTCCTGGGCCAGACTGACATGACCAGGCTGTGGGTGGGAACTTGAGTTCTTGGGATAGGCTCTTTGATGCTCAGCTGGAGAGGACAAGACTACTGGGTGTCGCAGAGGGCACTGAGTTTACAGCTCTCAGCCTCTGGAGAGCATGCACGTTGACTCCATTACTCTTGAGGATGCTCTCCTTGCTCTACTATACCACCTGGTCCCTCAGGTGGCAGCTCATGATTGCATCTTTGGGTCTAGCTGGTGTTGTTTCTCTGCAGCCCTCAGAATGGGTGTGGAGGGATGTTGATGGGACCTGAGAAAAGTGGATATGCCAGAGCTATTTGGTCCCAGGTTGGAATGCACTCTTCAGGTTGGCTCTGATCCCAAAATGGAAATGTGTTGCAGTAGTCTGGGTCGTGGGGGATGAGTCAGACTCAGCATGCATTTCCTCTATAGACTAATGCAGTCACATGGGCACCAGGCAGCTCTCTGTAAGGGCTGTTTAGCTCTCTTGTAGCTAGGACTGCAGGTATCTGTGGAGTGTAGACTAGTGGGGATTTTCTGCTTACCTTTACACTGCAGTGAAGTGTGTCTCTGGCTTCAAGTTGATTCTTGTCAAGTGCTCCACTTCCCTTTTTTATGCTGTCCTCACTAGTCTCTGAGTCTTAGAGCATCCTCTTTACTTCTTAGCTGAATTCCTGTATTCTCTCCTAACTGTTTGTTACATGGTTATCTATTTGTTGTTTTGGGCTTTCTTTATGGCAGAGGTGAGAACAAGGAACCTCTATTCAGTTATCTTGGATTCTCTCTCTGGGCAGAACTTTTAACAGAAACTTCACAAAAGAAGATACTTGGATGTAAAGAAACACATAGGAAGATGTCAAACATCATTCTTCATTTGTGAAATACAAATTACAATTACAATGAGATGCTATTTCCTTCCTATTAGAATGGCAATAAATTAATACAAAAATAAAATAAAAACTAATGATATCAAATGTTGGCAAGGAATTAGAGTGACTGAAGTCTGATGGTTGAAATGCAAAATGCTAAAGTCCTTTTGGAGAACATTTTAGCATTTCTTTAAATAGCTACACAAACATTTACCATACGATAGTCATACAATTCCACTCTTGAGTGTTTAACCAGGAGAACTGAAAATTTATCTTTACAGAAAAATCTGTAACTAAATAGTTTTAGTGGCTTTATTTATAATCACAGAAAATAATGGAAACAACAGAAATGCCTCAGAAAAATATAAAACATTATAAATTAAAAGTAAGATATATTCAATTTACTTTCTGTTCACTTTATATTTTTCTGTGTTATTTTATATTGATTTGTCATTAGTATGGCTTATTATGTACTCAGACAGAAATTTAGTGCGTAAATTTCTAACCCAAATTTTTGCATACTGAATATCAGTAATGCCACCAGCCTCCTCTAATTACTTTTATTAATTTTTTTATATTTTGTTATGGAATTTTTTTTTTAAATACCCATAGAGTAGAGAGCATAGTATAGTAAACTCAGTGAGCCTTTATCCAGTTTTAACAATAGTTAGCAGATGGCCAGTCTTGTGTCATCTGTGTCCTACTCACCCATTCCCAAATTGTTTTGAAACAAATCTCAGATAGTACATTAATTCATCTGTAAATTTTTCAGTGTGTTTCTCTAAAATATCAAGATTTTTACAGAAACTATAACCAAAATACCATTATCAATCCTAAAAATTAAAATAATTTCTTAAAATCATCAAATATCAGTGTTCACTTTTCCTCAATCAGCTTACAATTTATTTGTTTTTGCTGTTAGTTTGAACTGGGATTCAAATAAGGCTCTGACATTGAGATTGGACGACAGGTCTCTCTCCTATATACAGATTTTCCCTCTTTACAACTTTTGTTGAAGAGAATGAGACATTTGTGCTGTGGGTTCCCCACATTCTGGATTTTGTTAAGTGCATTCTCAAAGTATCATTTAACATGTTTCTCTGTTCCTTGTATTTCCTGTATATTGGATGTTAGATTTACAGTCTTTTTTTGAATTGTAGTAAAGTATACATAACATAAAATATAATATTCTCGACATTGTTTTAAGCTTACAATGCAGAGACATTAAATATATTCACAATGTTCTGTGACCATTACTGCTACGTATTTTCAGAACTGTCTCATCATCCCAAACAGAAACTCTGTACCCATTAAATGAGAACTGTTCTCTCATCCCCAAGGCCCTGGTAACTTCTATTTCTTTGTCTCGGCAAATTTGTGTACACTAGGTACTTATATGGGGATCATGCATCCTTTTTTTTGTGTGTGTGTGGGGGGTTCTTATTTTACTTAACATGGTGTTCTAATTACCTTTTGATTCTCTAATAAACTGACATCAACTACTTTTCCATGTATTTGGAAAACCCAAGCTCATTTGTCATGTATCTGAGGTTTTCTTATGGGCTCACATTGTGACTGTTACCTCATGCTCTGAAGTTATAACTTCTCCAACTGATGTGTGCACCTCATCTTGTATCCTGGGCTCTTGTGTTTTCTCCTCTTAGCTTAGCAGAGAACATGACCTTGCTGCTGTCCGTTAAGTTTATAAATTTTCACTGACCTAAGACTAATGCAATTGACATGTTTTAGTAAAGGCTTAAAGATAACTGGGATGGATTACATCAAAGAGCAGGGAACAAAAACGTTTTTTGTTTGTTTGTTTGTTTTTTGAGACCGGCCGCACCGCACTCAGCCAGTGAGCGCTGTGAGTGCACTGGTCATCCCTATATAGGATCCAAACCCGCAGCGGGAGCGCTGCTGTGCTCCCAGCGCCACAACCTCCTGAGTGCGCCACGGGCTCGGCCCAAAAATGTTTTAATACTAAGCCATGCTGCACTAACTATCCTTGGTCATTCCTGATTTTTCTCCCTTGTATTCAGCTAACTTTCAAGGCTCCAAGAAAAGAGATGTTGCTTCCCGTCTACCAGGAAAAGAACAATTTTTAGGGTTAAAATCAATATAGAAATAAAATGATTTTAATCATTTATTTGAAAAAGAAGAATTTCTAACATAGCAAAGATTGGTTAAAGTTATGTAGACTTTAAAGTTTCATGTTCCTCTCTAGATGTATAGTTCAAAGTTGAAGGCAATATTTTGTACAGTCACTCTCCTATTAAAGATATATAAAGACAGGTCAACTTCTTTCAAGGCACATACAGAGAAAATTTGACCACTTTCTTAAGTTATAGATGAAAGGACCCAATTATATTTGATATCACTCTGCAGTTGAATCCTAAGGCAATTCATTTCCAGGGATGCTGCACTAACAGCTTATTCTGAATCTTGCAAAAGTGTAAGTTGCAAGACCCACAACTATTTGAATATATAGGCTATCTGGAAGATGATTTTTCATTTAAGTTCATTTTAAATTATATAAAACTTCAATATATGAGTAGCTGTGTGACTCTTATGTTTATATCTTGTTTGTTTTCCTCCCTTTCTCCAGATTTCTCACTCAGTCTATTACTATACCCATACAATGATTAAGCAAACAAACAATCAAAAAAAACCCTTGAATTTCAGAATTTTATTATATAGTATAAATAATTGTATGTTAAGATGTTGTTGCATTAATTTTCAGCCTAGGAAATCTATATATATCTTCATTTCATTAACGGGGGGGGAGGGAGAGGAAGATATAACAACCACAATTTTTTTTGAAGTTCTTACAACAAGCAAATGGAGGGGACACACTTTGGTGGGAGGGGGGAGAGGGAGAAGGGAGGGAGGTTTCGGTGATGGGACATAATAATCAACTACATTGTATATTGACAAAATAAAAATAATAAAAAAAAATAATAATAATAAAAGAATTTTCTATTCTTTATGAGTTTTATTTGCTATGCCTCAATACAAAAGATAACTTGTGAGGGAATTGTTATTCTTTGTGAATTTTGCATAAATCCCGATCATAGGAGCTACTTGTTGTAATTTGGAAATCTACATAAGCATTCTTCCCTTTATCCCCCAATTTTCTGTATTAAAAAATGAGGGAAGAAGAAAAGAGAAAGTAATCTTATAAAAGCAAACATCATTAATGTTAACAACTTACTGAAATTTCTGGGGCCACAGCTATCTGCCTTCTCCTTGGATTGTTTTTATTCTTTTCTTGATTCCATTCCATTGTTTGACTTTTGTTCCTTTTACATGTGACTGGAAAAGCCCCCTGCCCAAGTAAATCCAAGGTCTCAGCTGAACCAGATTTTTAAAATTTATGAGATAGATACACTCCTTTCTAGGTAGCTCTAGTTGGGTGATTTTTTTTTTTTTTTTTTCCTTTCTTCAGGCCTAAGTTGGGTCACTGACTCCTGATTCTGTCCAATTCCTTAGATACCATGTGAGTTCCTTACACTCAACCATGGCTCCTTTTACACAGGAGGTCTATTTAATGCAAGCCTGATCAGACCAGGATTTGTATCTAGCCAACCTGTTTTTGATATGAAGGTAACACACATAATTCAGAGAGTGCTTCTGCTTTTTCTATATCCTGTTAAAGACTGAGGAAACTGGTACCAATTCTTCCTTAAACGATTAGTCAGATTCACCTGTGAAACCATCTATGGCTGATTTTCTTTTGAGGAAGGTTATTTGTATTCATTAAGTTTTTAAATAGATACAGGCCTATTCGGATTACCCATTTCTCCTTGTGTGAACTATGGAAGTTGGTGTCTTTCATGGAATTTTTCCATTTATATTCAGTCATCAAATTTGTGCATACAAAGTTGTTCATAATATTCCTATAATATCATTTTAATGATCGTGAGTTTTGTATTAATGTTTATGAGATTGGTATTGATGTTTTTCCTTTTCTTTTCTTTTTTAGTTAATATTAGATAAAGGTTTATAAATTGTATTGGTCTCGTTAAAGGACCAGCTTCTTTTGATTTTCTCTGTCTTTTTACTGTTTTCAGTTTCACTGGTTCTGCTCTGATTTTGTTGCTATTTTTCTCTTTCTTTCTTTAGGCCTACATTGGTCTTCTTTCTCTCTTTTCCTAATGTGAAAGCTTAGCTTATTGATTTTAGATCTTCTTTTCTAACATAATACATGTGATGCTATAAATTTCCCTCTATGCACTGCTTTTATCCATTCCACATATATAGATAAATAGTGTATTTAATTTCATTTAGTTGGAAATATTTTTTTAGTTACTCTTCAGTTTTCTTTTTTAACACAGATGGTATTTCAAAGTGTATTGTTTAATCTCTCCAAATATTTGTATATTTTCCAGCTATCTTCCTTTTATTGGTGTCTTTGAATTCCATTAGAGCCTGAGAATATACTTTGTGTGATTTGTACTTATTCTCCTCTTTCCCTGCTGGAGTGAAGAGGGAATCTTTATCAGCTCTTTACATTTTTCTTTTTTTTTTTTGTCCTTTTTGAGACCGGCCACACTGCACTCAGCCAGTGAGCGCACCTGGCGGTCATCCCTATATAGGATCTGAACCTGCGGCGGGGGCGCTGCTGCGCTCCCAGCGCCGCACTCTCCCGAGTGTGCCACGGGCTTGGCCCTCAGCTCTTTACTTTTAAATCCTGGTGTGGTTCCTGAATTCAGACCCATAAAAATGTGTAGAGCTCCCAAACACTGGGACCCCTGTGAGTTACTCTCAGCTAACCTACACTCAGCCTCGAGCAAATGGTTAAAATTGCCATTTAAGTTTTTTCTATCAATTTACAGTTCTGGCTATTTTCCTCTTAAAAAAAAAAAAAAAAAGCTGAACTTCTCTGGGACTATGTGATTTACCTGTTTTCAAATTTCATGATGGCAGCTTGCCCTGTGACCTCAGTTCTCTGATGGATCCTAGAAAAGTTGCTGATTTTCAATTCATTCAGCATTTTTTTTTTCATTTTTTAAGAATCAGAATGATGACTTCCAAGCTTTCAACATATCAGTGCTGGAAGATAGAAGTCTGTTAGATTATTAAAATACTGCCTGACATTCATTTCTTTTACCTGTATATTTCTGTACATTCCTATGAACATAATAAATGATGTTTTAGAATTTTCAATCTGCTGTCATTTTGCTTTGTACTAATTTTTGTGATTTCTACTTTCATTTAGATTAACAGTTTTTAATCACTGCAATTTTATCCTCCACTAATTTTGCACTTACAACACATACTATTTCTATATTTTAAAGATATGCATCCTCAAGTCATCAAAGTGAAAGTTAATTAGTACCTTTACTCTCCTTCATAATGTAATGTTTTGAAACACATACTATATTGTTTGAGAGTCCGACATACATATATATATCATAGATTTAAGGTCTAACTTTTTTATTGTTTTAGTATTTTGTATTTTCTGGCCCAAGTTCAATAAACTTCAACTTCATTATATCTCTATTTCTAATAATGAAATATAACAATGGAGTGGAACATGATTAAATACCTTGGGCCAAAAGGATTTTAAAATTAGAATAGGAAAGGACTTAGAGCAATAATTAGAACACCTATGAAAAACAGTCAAATCCAGTAATCATGGAATATTTATTAGCATAAATATTTTTATTTTAAACCATGAAATAGAAAAAAAAATAACTTAGCATTTCACTGGAGTTAATCGTTTATATTATTTAATAACATTAGACCAAATTCAGCAAATATTTCACAATTTACAAAGCCATGTCCATTTTCTTTTGTGGTTTCCAAAGCAAAATATAAACCTATTCTACATTTTATAAAATTTTTAATAAAGTTCTCAACGTAGACTCCAAACTTGAGGCAGTGTGACTTAATTTTTTCCAGTACTGATAATGACAACACCAATGTTCTCATCCAGCATCCATGACAAACCGTGACATTTTGTCACTGTGCCATGCCTTCTGTGTACCATGTCACTTAGGTGCCCAAACCCAATTCATCTGTCATAAGCTTTTGGTCATCCAAGAGTTAGTCTGAATTTTATGATCCTAGTAATTACTATTTAATAGTAGGGACAAACAACTATAGGTAATTGTAGTGACACAAAAGAATGAGTATATGTTTTAATACAGTTGTATAAATTGCAAACTACAGACTGTTAATCTATGAGAAAAATTTTACTCAATCTTTTTAAAATTTAATATAAAGTCTAAAAGATAAACACTGTTGAGTACTGTTAATATCAAATTGTTATGACTTTTATATCACATTTATAAAAATATTTTTGGCCCTGCTTTTCTTCTATAGATAGTAGCACTAACTCTGTCCTTGAAAATACTGAATGAAGCTGACAAGTGTGTAAGTGAGAGTATATTTTAAAAATACAGCAGAACTACTTTACTGAGTTGAAAAATGGAAATGATTATTGTCTTTGAGAGGTAAAATTCAGATGATTTGCAGTATCCCATAAATGTATGATACTGTTGGTTCTATTTATAAGTGAACTATTTGCTTCACTTTCTTTATGATATTTATATTTCCTGTGGCCACACTTTTATAAAGCAATTTTTATGAAAGCTATGAAAATGTCCTTAACTCTTTTTTTTTTTCAATAACAAACTTTCAAAGCTGGCATACCCAGTAATGAATCTTATAAAAGATTCCACAAAGAAAATTGCACTGTTCTCCTATTCAATATGTTGTTACCAAATTCCAGAGTTAACATATAGTCATTCATATTTTAAAAACATAATTCATTTTTATATTTAATAACTTTTAATACTGTTCTCCTATTCAATATGTTGTTACCAAATTCCAGAGTTAACATATAGTCATTCATATTGTAAAAACATAATTCATTTTTATATTTAATAACTTTTAATATTACATATACACATTGATTTTAAAAGGGAGATAGTTACAAAATGGTTTTCCATACTGAGTGAATTGAGTGAAAGTTATTTTAAATATATATTTAAAATTCTGTTTTTATCTTTAGTTCTCTTGAAATTTAGCCTTCATTCTAAAGGAAATTAAAGTCAAAGAAAAAAATTATATAATTACTAGGCCTTTTTTTTTTTAAAACCTATTACTTGTTTACATAGAACATAATCCCTTGTTTCCTTTGGATAGGAAGGGAGAAAAAAATTCCCTTAACTTATTTTGCCAACATTTCAGTTACAATAAAAAGCTGCATAAATAGAAATGCCTTTGTAACAACTCTTTCCCATTATGTAAATCAACAATAACAGCAAAAGACAAGTTTGGCCAGGAACCTATGAGAGTTTAAGTAGCTCCTTTTCTTTTGAGGCCCTTTATTATAATGGATATCTGTAACTGAAAATCAATTCCTCTACGAAAAATGGAAAAGACTTACTTTTAAAAAGTTAACAAGAAAACAAAATGAAAACTAAAACAATCTGAGAAAACATATGTTGAAGGTTTTCTTCTAAACTGTTCCCAGTAGAGAGCATGCACCACATCTCATAGGGGAAAAAGGATACAAATTGCAATATGCAATTTTCTGATTATTTTTATCCTACAAGGAAGAACAGAGAATATTTCATCCTATGAACATATTAAGGTTCTACTTAAAACTTCAGAAAAATGAAAACTATTTATTTTTGAATATCAAAATGCTTGAATAAAGAGAAAATATTTTGTCAGTTTTAAAATGTCAGCTGCATTTATTTGGGCTCAAATAAATGTGGGCCATAGAAAGCTATTATTGTTCATGAGTATCTTAAAGCTAAATTATTCATGTAAAGTTATTTCTTTTTTAAGTTATAAAGAAGAGATTATTGGAAATATTGGAAAATTTAGTAAAAGATTTTGTAAAAATGCAACTACCAAAATGTTGTCCTAAGTTTAACTATCTGATGCAGCAGTTATGAAGACAACCTCTTATAAATCTGCGATGGTATTTTGTTTTCTTTCTTACTTTTTATTTAACTAGTTATTAGTGATTGAAAAATCACTTGCTATTTATGAAAAGTGTTATTCTTTAGACAATAAGCAGCTATAGGACTTAAATCTAAAAAACCACATTCACCCCCTGGGAACAATAACAAAACAACAATCCTTACGGTCCACCATTACAATAAGTATTCGTGAGGCACATCCTCTGCTGAGAATGGATTTTTTCTCCTGCAGATACCAAGTGTTAAACAATTTGAGAGCTCTATTCTGGGATAGAGCTATGTAAACAATATTTTAAAAAAAAATATTTTTAGAAAACTAGCAAGGAGATTGACAATATTTAAAAAACAATAAAACTACAAGGTCCGATATAGTACTACCTTGCTCAAAATATTTTAAATAGTCTCATTTTTATGAGTTAACTTTATTATCTCATGTAATACTCTTAAAGTAGTTTTTAGAAGTTGCCAAATTGACCAGAGAAATCATGAATTGTAACATTATTGTCTCAGTAAAAAATGTAATTATTTGTACATAAGTGTCCAAATATTTCTCTTCTCTTTGCAGTAAGCTCCAGTTCTAATCACAGTTCATTAAAGGTTAGCGAATGCTACTCTTGTTTTAAACAAAACAAAACAAACAAAAGTTGGATAATTACAATGTCAGAGTTTTATTTCAAACTTGTTATCAAAAAGAGAACTCAAGAGGCCAATTATAAGATTCTTTCTTTCTAAAGATGCATACAAAAGAGAAACTTTAGATAACAATCCTAAGATTAGAAACAAGGGGAAAATGTATTTGAATGATATAAGACATATGGTTGACATAACCTGGGGTTGTAGATCACTACTTCTCCAAGCAGGTTCTTCATCCCATTAAATTTATCAGAAAATTAACTAAGCATTTTAGCAGAAATGCAAAATTTCCCCACAAAGGGGGTTATAAATACGATCATGCAACATAGTATGTCTATATCAGGTTTGGAACAATTTTTGTTTGCTTGTTTGCAACCTTGTAAACTGACATCTAAAAAATTGCAGGAATCATAAAAAACTATAGACATCTGAACTCTGACTAAAATCCACTTTATAGAAACATATTCTATGCCCCCTACAAGGAATGGCCCTAGAATAGTATTAATCCTAGCATTCTATTCAGTAGCTGCAAATAAAAAATCCACAGTAGGAAGAGTATATTTTGGTTTTACATTTGTTCAAAAATTTCTCATAAACCAAACTTAAAAATTTATCTTTGCATTTTTATTACACATCTCTAGATATGTTAAAATCAAATAATATAAACAGCTTTATGATTATTTGGAAATCAGATATTTGGTCTTGTATTAGTCTATTTTGATGCTTATAACAAAATTCTTGAAACTGGGTGATTTATAAAGAAAACAAAATTTGTTGCTTACACTTTCTGAGGCTAGGAAGTCCAATGTCTAGGGGTCACATCTGGTGAGAGCCTTGGTGGTGGTGATGGTGATGGCAGAGTATCACATTGTGAAAACAGTGGAGTGGAGAGAGAGCAGAGACCAACCTCCTCATTTTCTCCCCTTTTAAAGACCTAAGAACCACACCCCTGACCATCATTATTAATCTACTCACCACTGCAGGGTCCTACAATCTAATCACCTCTTCAAGGCCCCCACCTTTCAATTTCCATAATAGGATTTCCTACCCTCAACAGTCACAGTGGGAATAAAGTTTGGGGGGAACATTCAACCCAAGGCAGTATTTATGCCAATTTCAAGTTATAAGGAATAAGTTATAAGGAATGAAGATCACTCTTGAAATGGGTGAAATTAATGTTTCTATTTGTGTATTTGTAGGTCAGAATATTTACTTAATTTTCTAATTCAGCTATACTTGTTTAGTCCTCCAATTCAGAATTGTGGTATTCCACCTAATCACATTTAGAAGGCACAAAAAAATGGGAAGAGGAATTACTTTTTTTTTTTTTTTTTTAGTTTTATTATGCTTATTACTGAGATTTCCTAGTTGACATGTGAATAACAGGTTGAAAGATGAGTGGCTCAGCTTCCTCAGTGCTATGTATTGCAGCCCATCAGGGTAGTCAAACTCTTCTTTCTCTTTTGTGTGTCTACTTGCAATTGTTTTCTTTGTGGTTTACATGAGGCTTGCATCAAACCTCTTACAGTTGTAACAGCATATTCTAAGCAGATAACAACCTAACTTAAATTGCACATAAAAGCTCTACATTTTTACTCTCTCTTCACCACTTTTTATTTTATTGATTTCAGAGTTTTCTTCTTTTTATATTTTTTATTACCTAATTTTTGTGGTTATAGTTATTTATAATACTTTCATATTTTTAATTCTTTTTAAATTTTTAATCTTTTGTCTTTTAAATTTTACATTAGAATAAAAAGTAAGTTTTCATGACACCATTACATTATTATAATACTTTGTGTTAGTCTATTTACCTTTTGTCTATTCGTCTGTTGACCTATTCATCTATTCTGTCTGTATGTTTACCTTTACTGGTGAGATTTATACATTTATATGCTTGTCTATTGCTGTTTAACATCTATTCATTTCAGCTTGAAAAATGTCCTTTAATACTTACGTTAGAGCAGGTCTAGTGTTAACAAACTCCCTCAGTTGTTGTTTACCTGGGAAGGTCTTTATCTTCGTCATTTTAGAAGGACATTTTTTGATACAATATCCTAGTGGGGCAAGGATTTTGTTCTTTCAATTTTGAATACATCATCTCTCTCTCTCCTGACATACAAGGTTTCAGCTAAGAAAACTGCTGATGGTTTTATGGAGGTTCCCTTGTAGGTGGTGAGTCACTTTTCTCTTGCTGCTTTCAAAATTCTTTGCCTTTTACTTTTAACAACTAATTACAATGTATCTCAGTGTAGGCTTATTCAGATTCAAGCTCACCTTTGGTCTTTGTGAATGTACATGCTCATAGTTGTCTGCACACTTATGGAAGTGATCACCCCTTCCAGTTTTTATAGGCTGGCTTCAGCAGGAAAAGACCTCTATCATTTAGTCCAGCCTGGAATTCTGAGTGGGACAGATGGCAGTGTTCATGGGTGGCTAGGCCTGCTCTTGGTGAGGTCATAGGGTCCATGGTCAAACAGGGTCCAATGCTAGTGCTCTGTGATTGGGTGGGACCTCTGGCTGTGGCCATAGTTGGGTGAGACCATTGGGGTGAAGGGAAGCTTTGTGGTTTGGCAAGGTCACCTGACTTGGATCTGTGGTAGAACAAGGCTCGGTAGTGCAGGCCATTAGTCAGGCAAGACCACTTCTGCGAGCTGTGGCCGTGCAAGGTCACTGATGGAGCCTGAGGCTACTGCCAAGATCCGTACATACTGATTACTGAACAGTTCCCCCATTTTTTTTGTTGTTGTTGTTGTTCCTAACTGATACCAGGTCGTCTAGCCATACCAGTTCTCTCATCATTTTGCATGAGGCAAGATAGAAGTAGTTCTCTAGAAAAGGACCCCAAAATACTGGGTAATGTGAGGGTCCACCTCTGTCTCTCTTTTCCCCACTGGAGAAATCACAAGCTAAGGGTGTGATGGTTAATTTTAGGTGTCAACTTGACTAGACTAAAGTATACATAGAAACTGGTAAAGCATTATTTGGGTGTGTGTCTGTGAGGATGTTTCCAGAAGGCATTAGAATGTGGGCTTGAGTGGACTAGGTAAGAAAGATCTGCCCTCATTATGAGGGGGCATAATCCAATCTGCTGTGGGCCTGGAGAAAACAAAAATAGAGGAAGAGGCAAATCTTTCTATCCACTGGAGCTGGAATACACTCCTCTCTCCTGCTTGAGGACATCGGAACGTCAGGATCATCACCCTTTGGGTTCCAGGACTTACATCAGCATCACTACTGTGCCCTCAAGCCTTTGGCTCCACACTGAAATATACACCACTGGCTTCCCTAGTTCTGAGGCTTTCAGACAAAGACCGAGACACGCTACTGGCAGGATAGCCAGCTTACAAGTCTATTGCGGGATTCTGAGCCTTCATAATTGCACGAACTAATTCCCTTAATAAATTCCCTCTCATATATCTACATACATAGCCTATTGGTTTTTGTCTCTCTGGAGAAACCTAATTAATACAAAGGGCATCCTTCTCAGTGTCGCGTTGTGTTGGCTTTGGGAAAGGGTGATGTGGACAAAGTGAAAATATTTTTTACTCTTTTTAATGCAGTTTTTCTCAGTTTTTGCACTCTATCGGTATGTTACAACCTCTCTCTTGGGTTCCAGAATTCTCACAAAGACAATGCAGTGTGTGGGTAATTATTAAATCTGTATTTCTGTGGCAGTAGTAAGGCTGGAGAATTCCACCATCCTGGTGATACCACTATCCTCAAACTATCAAACTCTTTGTCCTTCCATCAGACCTTCCCCATCTTTAATTTACTTCTACTTCAATGCTTTCTTAGATTGTTCCAGCTCTACCTCCTCCTTGAGCATCTTTCTCTTTATTGGCCTACACATCAATTACCAGTGATTTTTCTTCAGGATGTCACTGAAACATGAATGCCTCTTATTCTCCATTCCAACACTGCCCTTGGCAATAGTTCACATCTAAGAACTATGAAATTAGGGTGATAATAATGTGCCAATATAAGTTCATTGATTGCACAAATGTATCACTCTAATTTGGGATTTTGATAACAGGGGTGGCTGTGTACATGTGGAGGTAGAAAGTACATGAGATATATCATGTACCTTCTGCTTTATTTGCTGTGACCCTAAAACTTACCTAAGCAATAGTTTATCTAAAAAGTGGGGACTCTGAATTTCAAAGTCAAGGAATATGTAAACAGGTAAGTAAAAAGAAACTTCCGGTGGGTTGGGACTTACTTCTTTTTGCACGTAAATTTCTTCTCTTTCTTTTATAAGTGGGGACTCTGAATTTCAAAGTCAAGGAATATGTAAACAGGTAAGTAAAAAGAAACTTCAGGTGGGTTGGGACTTACTTCTTTTTGCACGTAAATTTCTTCTCTTTCTTTTACTTCCCCAGTCACTACTCTAATTATTTTTATTGTGTTCATTAATCACAAAGTTTCAAAGGTATAACCTGCAGAAAATTCATTTTTAGAGGCCAGAAATTGTGAGCCAGATTTTTGGTATCATAACCGGATGAGTCTTTTTTTTTTTAAAATTATTTATTTGCATCCTACATATTCAAATAGATTTTATGTTTCTTATATTTCTACATAATTTACCACAATGCCAGGCACTGAGTTAATAACATACTTTTTGTATTCTAAAAATCGTTTTTTTCACATTTAAAAAATTTTGAATAAGGATATATCTTATAATTTATATATTTATATTCATAATTCAATGTAGTATCCTTAATATTTTATAACAAAATGAATTAAATTGATAAACATTGAAACAAAATTTAATTTATTATTTTTCTTTGAAATATGAAGAGAGGGGGATTACTCTCATTTTTAAACCACAAGTTCTCTAGTAATAAAACCAAAGTAATATCAATGTGTCAGATGATAAATCAATATTATTTTCATTATTTTAACTAATGATCTTTGATTTCTAAGCAAACATTATTATTGTTGTTGTCATCATTGTTATTGTTAATAGCTAGAAGTGTTGAAATTTGAATAGACCAATAGGACCCAAAATGTTTCAAAAATATTAAAAGTAAAGTTGTATTACAAAATTATTTTTTTTAATACATATTTGAAAATTGCTTTTACCTGGCTTAATTTCTAAGTTGGTTTAAAGAAATACTGAATATAAATAAAATGATTTTACCACAATAAATAGTGTTTTAGTGCTATTGTTAACACACCATATTATTAAGATAAGATTCATTATATGCATGCCAATAATCATTTATTGTTCTATTAGGTTGGGTTAACTACCATATTTAAAGGAAATTTTTATTGAATTTTTCACATCAGATTTTTGGAACTTATGAAATCAATAACAAGTTATACATTTGTTTTATTAAAAATACTTAAACTCCTACAATGAACAAGCGTTCTGGAGGTACTATGCAAGAGAGATATATCAGACCAGTTCTCTTTGGCTTGATGAGTACTAGTGGAGGTAAGACAAATACACAAATGGTTATGATACATAAAGAATAACAATAAGGGAAAGCATAGAAAGAGGGAGATTAAATCATGAGTGGAAGGTGCAAAAGAAGGAAAATTATACAGCGTTAAAGTGATTGTGAAAAACTCTTCTAATAGAACTTGGCATTCACCTATACCATGAAAATGTGTTTATTGAGTAATTATGACCACTCAAGATTTCTTAGAAGTTCTCAGTAGCTTTTCTCAGTAGATGTGTGGCTTTATTTTGATTTGATATTTTTATAATCTACAAATGCAAATAGCCATATATATGAACATATTTTTACATTATCCCTCAACTGCAGTTTAAGATCAATATAATAATTGCAGGAATGTGGATTTGGAAGTTAACAGTTTAGAAATGTAAAATTGGGGTAATAGTTTTCAATCAAAGGTCATCAGATAAACAGAAAACTTCAGAAGAAAAATGTGAAAAATCACATGTTTTGATTTGGCTAATATAACCTTTGGATAAATAAGTAAAAATGTTGAGAAATGAAATTTGAAAATTGTATGAATGAAAAGATATTCTTGAGAGTCTTCATTGTCAAACTGTATTTTACTTTGGTTTTAAAGTCAATGAGAAATCGTTGAAGGCTTTTGGGCAAGAGAGTAACGTAATAGGCCTTGGTTTCAGAAATATGGATCTCACCACAGTATTTCACCTGAATAAATAAGAGATTAGTATTTCATGAAAGTACATTAATAATAACAAGAGTTGAAAACATTTGATTGAGAATTACACATTCTGGTAGTATCAATGAACACTCAATTTTCTCTTTATTTATGCCCCCTCTGTTATGATATATTTTCTAGATTTGTGAGTCAGCTGGAAGCTGAGTACAATCCTTTCATGTAGTCAGGACCTCAAATAATTTGTCTTCCTTTTGCAGCTCTACTTACAATAATTTGACATTCAACCTTCTCCTTTGAAATTGCCCTCCTAAGATGGTCAATAATCTCTATTATATTAACTTCAAGAAAACCTTTTAGATGATAACTTGCTTTGACTATTAAATTACATTTGACATTATAGATCACACTATCCTTCCTGAAGCATTCATTTTATTTTATTTTATTCTGACTATTCTCTTACTTAGTGGCTGCTCATTTGCAGAATATTTTATAAACTTTTCTTCCCTTATGCAGACTATAAATATTGACATTCTTTGTTTTCTGAAGTGGGCCATCTTATATTCTCAATTTTCATATAATTACTGCACTGTATGATCTTATTGGCTTCCAACTTTTCAGTTACAATTAATGTTTGATAATATGAATATGTTCAACATAAACACTGTAGTCACAAACCTACAGACCCCCAAATCTTAACAATTCCCCTTGCCAAAGTGCTACTTTTCCACTGTTCATTTTCTAAGTGAATCATATATGCACCATTTATTAACATGTTTTGAAGCTGTCTTAGTATGTCATCCTATTTAATTTGGCCCCATTCTGTAGCCAAAGAGATTTTTCTAAAAGGCAAATATGATGTTATTACTACTCTGGTTATCTCTTTAATATTTTTGCCAAATCTAGCACAGGGTTTATGAGAACCCATTGTAATAGTTACAGTATAGGCTATGATACAGTTGACAAAAAAACAATCAGCTTTTGAAATAAGACAGGAAAATTTCATTTGGCACTCTCTGGTCCTTTTTCAAGCAAACTTTGTTCTTTTCATCATTGTATCTGAATGCTTCTCAATGGATTTTTCTTATCTGCAGAATTTAAGAAAAATTCATGCCGGCCTGGTGGCGCACTGGAGAGTGCGCCGCTTGGGAGCACGGCGGCGCTCCCGTCAAGGGTTCTGATCCCATGTGGAGACCGGTTCCCGCTCACTGGCTGAGTGCGGTGTGGGCACAGCGCCGAGGGTTGCGATCCTGGAGCCAGCCCGGTGGCGCACTGCTACAGTGCGCCACTTGGGAGCGTGGCGGTGCTCCCGCCGAGGGTTCAGATCCCACATACAGACCGGCCGCTCACTGGCTGAGCGAGGTGCGGGTGCAACACCGAGGGTTGCAATCCATTGCCGGTCACGAAAAAAGACAAAAAAAAAAAAAAAAAGAAAAGAATTTAAGAAAAATTCAGAGAGATGTTCCTAGTGTAGACTGTAAGAAGTGAAGGAAATAAATTCTAGGGCCAACAATTTTGTGTTTAAAGAAATCATCTGGAAATTGCCCCTCACATCCTTTCACATACCATTGTCCTGTCCTTGGTCACTAACACACAGCTTAATGAAACAAAATCAAGGAAATGTGTAAATGGTCAATCTCGCTGAAATCTGGGAAATTCAATTTCTCTAGGAAAACCATAGGCTGGATACTCAGGGATATTTAGATATCACACAACACCATCTCATTCAGTTCAACACTGTAACTCTCATATTCTATGTTCCATCCATTGTGATTCTATTAACTCCTGTAATTATCTTTACCTTCTTAATTCCTCATGTTGGTTATGATTTTCTCTTCCTCAGAACACCCCTGTTTACTAATACCAGTTTCTGTCACTTGTAACCAGGAACCACTATCTCATTTCAGAGGGAAACACTAAAGTCTTCTTGATTTTTAATTCATTTATATTTGGGCTTTTATTGAAAAAAAAAAAGTTTTTACAACATTTTTCCTTTTTCAATGATTAAAGATTTTTAGTTAGTTTTTTTTTACAGATTAGTGGCAGAATAAATGCATGTGAATGATGTTACTTATTAATGAAAGCTAATGAGAATTTTGGTCTGTATTATTCAGTAATGAACAACGGCTGAAACATTTTACTTACATTCTTTGATGAGCTTTGATAGTTTTTCTGGTATCTTATTCTAAGATTGGATCTTTGTTTTCTGTCTTTTATACATATTTCGACATTTATCTTTTTAATATCTATCTTTTCTATTTGATCTCCATGAATTTTCTTTTCAATTTTATCTTTTGATATCCAGTTTATGAATTTTTCTTATTGAATTGTAATAATAGTTAAATAGTATTCTTGAAAAAATTNTTTTTTTTTCTCTTACTTTGAAAATTCGAAATGACATTCTTTTCTTTTGTTCAGCAGGATTTTTCTCCATAGGCCTCAAATCAGAATTTCTCCATCTTTGCTAATAATCAGTTGTTATATCTGTGTCATTCCAGTATTCATCAACAGATGGGTATGGGATTAATACTGCAACCTCTTTCTATAAAACCACTATTCAGATAAACTTTTAAAATGCAAAGAGGGATTAGCAGAATGATGTCATAATTTGTAGCTCAATGTATATAATCTCTAGTAAACATTTGCAGGTATAGACTTCTTTTCTATCTTATCTTATTGACTACAATACAGTTACCTCTCAATGAGAAGAAATTGATTGCCTAAAACATTAAATTCCACAATGTTTACTTCTGTACACTTCCCTTTCACTTCTCTCCACTTTAAAACAGTCCTTTTGGGG
>NW_007729995.1:135077-136200 GCF_000696425.1 Galeopterus variegatus
CCGAGAGAAAGGAAAGCCAGTGCAAAGACTTGTTGTTGAACACAACAAGTAGGTCAGTGAGACTACAGTGAACAGAGGAAGAGGATAGAGGAGAATGTGCCAGGAGGGAATGGGAAGCTAAATGGCCTAAAGCCTTGTAGATTACCATCAAGACTTTGACTTGGATTTTAAGTTCAAGCTTTATGTAGTGAAGAGACATGATCTGACTTGTGGGTTATCAGGATCCCTCTGACTACAATATTGAAAATAGACAACAAAGAGCAAGGATCAGAGTAGTGGAATTATACAGAAGTCTACTGCAGTAATCCATACCAGAGATGATAAAAGCTCAAAACTCACACAAAAGTGGAGTAAACAAAGTAAGAGTTGGTTTTAGTCTTATTATACTTTGAAGGTTGAGATGACATGATTTCATAAAATATTGAAGAAATATGAGTGAAGAAGGGAAGTTAAAGTTGTCTCTAGGATTTTGAGATCAAATGAATGGAAGGTTGAAAGCTGAAATGGGAAAGGTTGTCGTCAGATAATGATTTGGAGGAAATATTGGGAATTCAAGCATACACATATTGAGCTCAATTTTTTATAAGACATCCATTACAAGTAAATAGCTGATTGTGTGAGTCCAGAGCTTATGAGTAAAGGAAAGAAATACAATTTTAAAGTTGTGGAAGCTAGTCCCCAAAAGTGTCCCCCATCCTATACCACTTCCTGTATTCATCATCTTGGGTAGTTCTATTGACTTCCTGTTGAATCTGGACAGCTCTTCTGACTCATTTATAACCAATAGAAAGTAGCCAGACTCATACTGCGTGATTTTAAAACCTAGATGAGAAGATTTGATCTGTTGTACCACTTGCTCTGGAGGAAGCCAGCTGCTATGTCAGCATGTGACTAACCTGAGCTTGTCATGTTGTGACTAACCCCAAGATAGCTATGTGGAGAGGACACATGGAGAGAAGGAAATGTCTGCACAGTCCCCAGTTGTTCTAACCAATCCAAACACCAAACATCTAAGTGAAAAGACATTTTGGATGGCCAACTCAATTAAGCCATCAGATAACACCAGCCAGTCCCACTGACAGCAGACTGCAAATGCATGAAGACTTCAAATGACAACTATTTA
>NW_007729995.1:136396-144171 GCF_000696425.1 Galeopterus variegatus
CCAGCCAGTCCCACTGACAGCAGACTGCAAATGCATGAAGACTTCAAATGACAACTATTTACCTGAGTCTAGTCAGCCAGTCTGAACCATAAGAGATAATAATAAATTATTTTTACAACAATATTTTCAAATGATTTGTTACATCCCAGTGTCATCAGCATACAAATAATACATAAATCCATGTGTTGAGATGCAATCTTCAAGACAGTAAATACAGCAAGAGACAAGAAGTGAGCCAGGTACAAAGCCCCAAGCAATTCATCTTTCAGTTATCAGGACAAGACAGCAAATGACAATAAATTAGAAAGCCAAGTTTAAAAAAAAAAATATTGAATCAAAAGGAAGAATCATCAACTGTATTTTATTCTGCTAAAATAAAGACTTAGAATTATATATTGGATTATTATTTGAGGATTGAGAAATTGGTATCCGTGAAAAGAATGTTCAAAGCCTAATTGAATAGGTTTAAGAGAAAATAAGAGAAATAATTTAGAGGCAAAAATAAAGAAAAAATATTACATGTTTTATGGCAAAGAGAAAAAAAGTGAAGAGACTTAAATGAGGGTTCTATTAACAATGTTTTGATTAGAGTACAGTAAGCAAACACAGAATGCTGAATTACTCCAAAATGAGTAATAGCAAAAAGCTATTAGCATCTTTATGGCTGAAGGAGCTTGGGAAGACCAGATTTTGGTGGAATCATTAAAGAGGGGCCAGAAAAATATAATCAAATTAGAGAAGAGGCAGGAGAGAAATACTCATGCTCTCTTTCTTGCTACCCTCTGATATATTTTTTTTTTTCTTTTTACCGTTGAGTCATGTTAGCTACAACACATGAGAAATCATAAAACAAAGTAGCCTGGAAGGTGAAGCTAGAAGGGGACAGACCCAAGATGCAGAGCAGGCAAAGGAAGGTGACAGCATGGAGTGGTGAAGGGTGCAGATGGGAAAAACAAAAAGTAACAACAAAAAGAGAAAAGAAAATAGCACCAAAATACAGAAAGAAAAAAAGAGAAAGAAAACAAAAAGAAGTTACTTTAAATGGAATAAGGCATGAGAATTAATGACAATAAAGATCAAGATTTGTATACTTTTCAAAAAGAGTAATTGAGGCTGATGCTGTGTTATATCTGACTAATTTCCAAAGTTCTGAATGTTTAATGTCTACTATACAGATGCAGTGATTTTTTAAATACTATTACTTGAAATTCTTTTGCCTAACTTCTTGCAGTGAGCTTTCACAAAATAGCAAGGTCTCTAAGGGGAGCAGGAAATGTGCTTTTTCTATAATATATTAGAATCAAGATAGAAGGCAAGAAAGAAATCTACCAAAGGAATCCAGAATTTGGGTTGGGGTCCAGGTGGAGGGCTAGGCAGAGAAGAAATATAGACTGTCAGTTACTGTATGATTGTGTATGGACGTGTTGAGGGTGTGGTACACAAACTATTGCCTTTCATATGGACACAGCATATCAACTCTACAAGTATTGGAGGTACATGTTTACATAAGATCTTTCCATTAACATATTGAATAACAGATTCAAATCATAATTTTGACTACTCAGCAGAAATATACAAAGTGTCCCAAAATATGGTGAGCCCTATTGAATGGCCGCACGAAACACCGACTTCTTCAATGAAACTGCTCATTCATAAGCACTCTTAGCCTTATACAGAATGTGGCTTTTAAAATTCATGATGAATTCCATCCCTACTAGTTATCTTCATGTCCTTAACTCTCACTTTCAAAGTGTTTTTTTGTTTACTCATTTGTTTGTTTAACAGAGATTCAGAGTACTAGTTTAAAAGGATGTGTGTGTGTGTATATGTACAGGAATGATTTTCTGAATTGGAGTTAACGGATATGTGCAAATTGAAAGCCCCATCACTTACTCTGAGCCAAATAAAGAATTTTATGGAATTGAGTAAGGGTAAGTAAACAAAGATGAGGTTAATAAGAAATAAATGTTTTCACATAGAATTTCTATAGTTTAATTCTGAATTGATTTTATTTTTTATAGTTTCGTATAAGGTAAAGATTTAAAAAATAGGAAAATAGGCTTGTTTTAATAGGATTACCATTACAAGCAACTTTTCTGAGAGTTATGAATTTTACAGAGTAAAATGTGATAGTACACAACTCCTATTTCTCATTTTCCCCTTTTCATGGTTTCCTAAACTCCAAAAAATGAAGAACATTGTAAACCTTATACTGATTGAACTCAGGCCCTTGCTAGTGAGTTATTCAAACGTGTTGGTGCTATGTATGAGAATAACTGCTTTTGCTTATACTTGAGAATGGATAGCTTGTGTTCTGTGAAAGAAAAAGTGTTTTCATGTAAAAATAGAAACTACGTCAAAGAATTGACTTTGTGAGTAGAGAAAAAATATGCAGCTCCTTCATTGTTGCATTTTCTGATAAATCACAATGATTCCATGTCTCTTTAGTTTATCATATTAAATTGTAAAATAAGTTTTCATAGATAATCCACTTTATGCAAACTTTTTTAATTTGCAAAATTTTGATGTAGTCACATTTAGATATGTTATATGCTAATGACTAACAAAAACATCAAAGCCTCAGTATTAAAACCAAATCTCTATTATTTATAACAATGAAAAAAATTACTGAAGTAAAAACTTTTTGATTTTTCTCATCTGAAAATAATAGTCTTATTCATAAAAAACATATTGCATTTTTTAAAAGATAGCAATTCTTTAAACAAATTTCCAGTAAAGGCAAGGAGACATTGAAATTAAAATTTGGTCTCTTATACATGGGAATCAAAAAATGTTACCAAGTTTATTGCTAGAAGTCTCAGGGCACTTATAATGACATGATGAAATATTGCAGCTGAAAAAAATATTTAGCCAAATTTGAATATTATTTAACTGAAGTAAATTGTTCAGATACACATTTTTAGTAGAATTTATTCAATAGCTGAACTAAAGTTGACAATAATAAAAAACAGGGGAAGAGAAAAAAATTGTGACACATATCAAATGTCACAGATAATCATTGTTTTCAAAGATGGAAAGTGCTGTCAGTATATTCAAAAACAATTTCCTTTTGTCTTTTCCTAAAACCAGTTATTTCAGGACTGTCAATAATCTTTCAGAAGCCACTTAACGAATAAAATTGGTCAAATAACAATGCTAGAATGCATTTTATTTGACAAGCCAAAATTTATTTGTAGGCATATAGAAAATGACACCTGTTTAACTTTATGTTCCACACACATATGCTTGAATACAATATGATCTAGAAGTACACTATTCAAAAAGCTTAAATAATTATACTGCTGAGTGTCTAGAGTCTTGACATTAACCGTGATAAAAAAGGATGCAAATATTTTAATATAATTAACGTTCCATAAGGGATACACCTCATATATGCATTTTTCTTCTTGCTGCGTTCTTTGAAGAAATACTAGTTTTCTTTTTCATACTGTATCTTCTTTTATTCTCCACAGATTGTAGTTCTTTAACATATATGCATAAATTACAGTGGATAAAAATATAGGTTATTACTTTCCCTATTGTAAGGTTAAACAGTTCTTGAAAATTGCTACACATCATATTTGACTTTTCAGTTTAATTGTTTAATCAATGGCATATTGTTTAATTTTTCTCTCAATGTTATTAATTTATGATTCTTAATTTCCAGTTTTCTCATTTACTTAATTTTTTGACATAAATATCAATACAGTAATTCTTAGTAACAAATACTATGATGAAAAGAGTATTTTGATATTCATGGGCCAAAAATATCTACTCACCAACAGAATCATTAATTGACTTAAAAGAAATACTTGGAGTGGGAAAAAAAAAAAAAACTTTTGGAAGAAGAAAATAAATTTATCTCAAAAATAATGTAAAATAAATGATAAGATGGATATGTAATAGACAATGAAGATGGAAATGTCTATTAAATCAGGGATGATGATGATGATGATGATGATGATGATGATGATGGTGGTGGTGAATCAAAAAGAATATGTATTGTTTTAATTTTTCTGTTGGCTCGCTATGAATGCAAGCTGTCCAGTCTCATCACTGTTTATTGACATTGAGGCCTCTTCCTCCTGGTCAAATGAGAACTGGACCAGTCATTAAAATGTGTTTTTATTAACTACAAAATAGAAAACCACATGCCAGACTGAACCTCAGCACACACTAGTATGTTTCCCAAAATATGCTAGGCAATGCATGGCATCTACCAGTGGCAAATACACTAAAGAAGTATTTGGATGGAAGTGGAAATATCCAAACTGGGCTCAAGCAATGCTCATGATATTTGGATTTCAGACTGAATTTTGTATATGACCACAGAAGTGACAGGAAAATACGACCAAAGAAATTAATGCTGAATGCAAATCATCTGTCTAATTTTAAAGTGAGTAATGACGTGAGTGAATATTGAGCTATTTATTCCCAGTACTTCTTGAAAGGCATATATGGTAACAACACACTTTTTTTTTCCTAATTGGTTTGTCCACTGGACTGTTTTCTTTATATTAGTAGATTCATGCAATATTAATCTTTCTGTGACTGGCTTATTTCCTTGGCATAAAGTACTCCGGGTTTCTCCATGTTATCATAATTAGCAGGATTCCTTTCTTCTTTAAGGCTTAATAATATTCCATTGTCTGTACATACTTAATTTTCTTTATCCATTTATTTGTCCATAAACATTTAGGTTGTTTCCATACTTGACTATTGTTAAAAATGTGGCAATGAACAAAGTGCATATAAATCTTTAAGATCCTGATTATTATTATTATTATTAATATATATACCAAAATGGGAGTGCTGAATCACATGGTAATCATATTTTCATTTTTAGAACAACCACCATACTCTTATCGGTAGTGGTTATGCCATTTTACATTTCCAATAATGTCGTATGAGGGTTCGAATTTCTCTACATCTGTACCAACAGTTATCTATTTTTTTTTTCATAATAGACATCCCAACAGATATAAAAGATATGTTATTGTAGTTTTGATTTGCATTTCCCTGATGATTAGTGATGTTGAGCATCTTTTCATTTATCTCCTGGCCATTTGGATGTTTTCTTTGGAAAAAAGTCAGTTTAAATCCTTTCCTAATGTTTTAATTAGGTTATTTTATTTTATTTGCTATTCAGTCATAGAAATTTCTTATACATTTTGGTTGTTAATTCCTGATCAGATATATAGTTTTCGAATATTCTCTCCTATTCTGTAGGTTTCATTCTTTTTACTCTGCTGATTGTTTCTCTCGCTGTGTAGAAGCTTTCTAGGTTAACACAGCTCTCATTTGTCTAATTTTACTATAATTGCTTGTGCTGTTGGCGTAATATCCAAGAAAACATTGCCAAGTCCAATGTTATGAAGCCTTCCTCTATGTTTCTTCCAGAAGTTTTACAGTGCCAGGTCTAACGTTTAAATTTTTAATCAATTTTGAATTGATTTTTGTGTATAATGTACAATAAACTTCTAATTTCATTCTTTTGCATGTGAATATCCAGTATTTCCTGCACCATTTTTTGAAGAGACTTACTGTCCCCTTCAGTAAGTCTCTTCAGTATATTTTCGGCACGCTTGTCAAGGATGGGTTGACTTTATATGCCTGGGTTTATTTATGGGCTTCCATTGGTCTAAACTATATGTCCATTTTCTGCCAGTACCACATTGCTTTAATTACTATGGCTTATAATCGATTTTAAAATCAGAAGTGTGATGCCTCCAGCCTTGTTCTTCTTTCTCAAGGGTGCATTGGCTATTTAGGGACTCCTGTGATTCCATATGAATTGTAGAATTGTTTTATTCTATTTCCATTAAAAAAATGCCATTTGGCTTTTGATAGGGATTGAATAGAATATGTAGATTATTTTGGGTAGTATTGACTGTTGAAGAGTATTAATTTTTTCTTGTTCTTCATCTCAAAGGAAAAGCTTTCAGTTTTTCACCATAAAGTATGTTAGCTGTGGGATTGGTGTTTCTATATAGCCTTTATTGTGTTTAGGTAATTTTCTTCTTTATTTTATTGATAATTTTTATCATAAAAATGTATTAAATTTTGTTAAATGCTTCTTTTTTAGCTTTTTTTTTTACTTTTTCTGTATTGAGATGACCATGTGATTTTTACTTTCCATTTTATTAATGTCGTACATCACATTGATTTATTTGCATGTGTTCAGCTGTACTTGCAGTCCAGGGATAAATACTGGTTTGTCGTGGTGTATGGTCCTTTTAATGTGCTATTAACTTTGGTTTGGTAGTATTTTATTGAGTGATTCTGCTTCTATATTCAACATGGATATTGGCCTGTAGTTTTCTTTTCTTGTTGCGTCTTTGTCTGGCATTGGTATCAAGGTAATGCTAGCATCATAGAATGAGTTTTGAAGTGTTCTCTCTTCAATTTTTTTTTGAAGAATTTAGAAAAAAAAATGATGTTAATTCTTTTTTAAATGTTTGGTTGAATTCACCAGTTCTTTTTATTATTATTATTATTTTATATAAGTATTTTGATTACTGACTCAATATTATTTTTTATTATTGGTCTACTCCAGTTTTCTGTTTCTTTGCGATTAAGTCTTGGTAGGTTGTATGTTTCTAGGGATTTATTTATTTCTTATAGGTTATCCACTATGTTGATGTATAACTGTTCATAATAGTCTCTTTTGATCCTTTTTATTTCTGTGGCATTGGTTGCAATATTTCCTCTTTTATTTCTGATTTTATTTATTTGAGTCTTCTCTCTTTTTTTATCTAATTTTCTAATAGGATTGCCCAATTTTGTTTATCTATTCCAAAACCCAATTCTTAGTTTTGCTGATTTTTTCTACTTTTTTTTTTTAAATCTCTATTTCTTCTCTAACTTGTTCTTTCTTTCCTTCTGCTAAGTTTGGGATTAATTTGTTCTTTTCCTACTTAATGAGTAAAGTTAGGTTGTTTATTTGAGATCTTTCTTTTTTAATATAGGAATTTATTGCTATACAGTTTTCTCTTTATGCGGCTTTTGGTATGTTCTGTTTTCATTTTCATTAGTCTCAAGATATTTTCTGATTTCCCTCTTGATTTCTTCTTTGACCCAATCATTCACAAAGAAAAACATTACAGAAGACGATGCAGTACACTGATATCTTATAAAAGTCTGTATACTAATTCATAATGTGCAAAGTAAACACAGCTATATTAATTTGATCATAAAAAGTTTTATCTGGGGCCGAGCCCGTGGCGCACTTGGGAGAGTGCAGCGCTGGGAGCGCAGCGATGCTCCCGCCACGGGTTCGGATCCTGTATAGGAATGGCTGGTGCGCTCACTGGCTGAGCACAACGCGGGCGACACCACACCAAGGGTTGCGATCCCCTTACCAGACACGAAAAAGACAAAAAAAAAAAAAAAAAAAAGTTTTATCTGTTTGGTATTATTCGTAAAACAAACAAAAAACAAACAATCCTAACTAGTAATGGCAACATAACAATGAAAAGGCGTGAGAAGAATAGAATAGAAAGAATATATGTGGAGCAGTTTACCATAGACCTATTAGACACCTGTGTAATTGATGCCAATGAGGTGACAGTGGGTACCAAAGTGATGATAAGAGATGGAAAGCAAAATAATAGATCTATAAAATGGGATAAATTATTTCCTCACTTGATGGAAGATGGGATTAAATACTAATGTCTTGAATTGTAATACCTTTTATAATGAAGTGACTATTATGGAAATAAAATAGAAAGTTTAACTTATGAAAAAGTATACACTTGCTGACTAACCATCATGTG